>NC_045030.1:131298991-131318284 GCF_008632895.1 Mastomys coucha
AATAAGAAAACATCTAATAAAAAAAAGATTATAAAAAAGTAGTAAATCAAATATTTTAAATTCTAAAAAATATTATCATAGTTTTAAGACCCTGATTAATATTTTCTTTTTTCTTTAAAAAAAATATATACTATCAATGGATCCTTCAAAGAATAATTGTAGGGGTTTCTTTTTATTAGGATTAATTTGTTTGAACACCTTTGACAAATTTTCTTCTAGAACAGCTATTCTCAGCCTTCTTAATATTGCAACCTTTCAATACAGATCTTCATGTTCTGGTGACCCACCGTAAAATTATTTTCATAGCTACTTTATATCTATAAGTTTGGTAATGTTATCAATTGTAATGTAAATATCTTGTTTCCCAGTGGTCTTAGGCACTTATGAAACTTAAACAGGTAAGACCCATGGGTTGAGGTCTACTGTTCTAGAATATACTAGAAAGCACAATTTAAATAGCAATATTTGAAAATCTTAAGTACTAAGAACCAGAAATATTCCAGATTTTTATTTCCAGATTTTTATAAAAGCAAAAACCACAGCTCTCATCCTAAAGGGAGTAAGAGGTAGTTTATTCTAGATCCATTTTGAGTTATCATGCCTGAGAACACAGATTTAGATTACCCCCAAATTCTATTCTCCAATGTAGTAGCAGTTTTACAAAGTCTTTATAGTTTTACCAAGCAAAGAAACCTTTTGGGATGGTAGAAGCTAGTTGCTTGATAAATCAATAGGTTCTTTATAAGTATTTTTAATTTATTGTTACAAAATCTTGGGTCCTATATGGGGTGGACAAGAAATCCAAAATGCTACACAATGTGAAATAATGGTTGTTCTGGAGGGCCAGAATTCAGCCCAAGTAAATAAAGGTAATTAGCCTCTGGGCAGGCAGCATTCAGATCTCTCCACAGGCCTGGAATTTCAGCCAAACAGTACCCTCTATAAACACAGATACTTTTCAGGAGTTTTCATTCACATTTTGAACATGTTCTATCTCTCCCCCTCCTCCATTATTCTGAAATCCAAAATGTTCTACAAATGTGAAATAATGGGATATGGGACTCCGAGTGCCTTGGCTCTGTTGTATTAAGCTTGAGAGGCTAGAAACCCAGAAAACCAGAGTCTATCAAAGCCATACCAAGCCAGAGGCTCTCCTATTTTCATCTTGCAAATATTAAGAATGAAGTGCAGGGATAAGAGAAGGTGAATTTTAGAAGTATTTTATTATAGGGAGCTTAGGTGAGAACAATGGCAGAGCTCCTATACACCAGGAAGAGTCCTCAGGAGTGGGATACAATTGTGCTCACTGCCCTGGAGATGGCTATAGTGGACAGAGGAAAGGAAGAGAGAATTTGAAGGTCAGTTCAGTTCTCATTTCAGTAAACCAGACCCCCTTTCCAATATCTCTAGCCTTTGACCATGGCAGAACCAGAAACATTTTCAGTTTTACACATTATATCTCCTTTAGCAGGAGTAAAAGTTCCAGCAAGCCTAAGGATATTTCTGGCTTGTACTCAAAGAAGAAACTGGTCACTTTTTAACTGCTTGGCCAGTTTCTACTTCCTGATGTCATTAGAACCATATGTTAGATTTCAGATTTTCTGATTAAGGGCATTCATCCTAAATATAAACTGTTGTTCAATTACAAGCAGTTGTTTGTGTTTTTTTTTTTTAATTAAAAACTTAACTGGCAGAGCTAGAGAGACACCTCAGCAGTTAAGAACACTTCTTCTTCTTCCAGAGAGCTATAGTTTCTAGCATCCAAAAGGGTGGTTTGTATCTACTACTGCCTGTAACTTCAGGGGATCCCATACACTCTTTCTAGCTTCAATGTGTCTGAGCTTGTACATGTGTGTGCCCATGCACACACACACGCACATGCACACAGGCACATAAATAAGAATAAAAATGAAATTTAAAAAGTTGATTAGCATTGAATAGTAGGAAAAAAGTGCCTTGTCATTATTTTTATTGCATCATTTTGAAATTTGCCATCTAAGGGTAAAAGGTGTTTCTTAGAAGTAGAGCATAGTATGTTGATAATGTACATTTACATTTTCAATTTCCATTACTGTTCAATTGATAGATGTTGCAAGATGATGTTACATTTTCCATGATATTCATAGATTTACATTTCAGTGCTAGTGCTTCCTCTTGGAACCTTATCAAATTATTTGAGTTAACTTGTCTTACGAACTGTGTATAGGATCATTCTAATAATATACTGCCTTAGTCAATATTCTGTTGCTGTTAAGAGGCAATTCTTTCTTATAAAATAAAATATTTAATTGGGTCTTGCTTACAGATTCAGAGGTTTAGTCCTTTATCAGAATAGCATGAAGTATGGTGTGAGACAGGCAGACATACTGTTAGAGAAATAGCTGAGAGTTCTGCATCTGGATCTGAAGGCAGCATGAAAAGGGGAGGGGTGGAGTGGTATGGAGGGGGTAGAGTGAGAGAGAAGGAGATGGAGAAGGAGGGGGATGGACACAGAGTGAGAGGGAGACATACGCAGACACAGATATATACAGAAAGAGAGAGGGGGGAGGGAGGGAGAGAGAAACTGGACCCAGTCTGAAACCCCCAAATCTACCCTGTGTGACACACTTCCTCCAACAAGGCCACACCTACTCCAACAGGGCTATACCTCCTAATCCCTCTCAAATAACACCACTCCCTGAAGCCCAAATATATGAGCCCATGAAGGCCATTTCTATTCAAACCACCACATACACTAAACCACCACATACACTAAACTTTTATTTGAATGTTATTCTGTGTTCCTAACTTCATTTTATGTATTTATTTTAAGTATGTGTATATGTGTGTCTGTGTGTGGTCATAAGCACAGGAGTACAGGTGCCTGAGACATCTGATACCCATTGATCTAGAGCAACAGACAGCTTTCAGATACCAGATCTGAATATTGGGAATGAAACCTAGGTCCTCTAGAGAACAGCAAACACTCTCAACCATTGAGCAACTTCTCCAATCCCCAGGTTCCTGAGTTTGAATAAGGGAAGCCAAAAGTCAATCTACCTTGGATTAGAACAGGTGTGATTAGATAAAATTAAGTCAAAGTATAAGTGACACAACCTTTTTTTTTTTTCAGTTTGAACAAAAGAGGTTGTTTCTACATGCATTCATTTGCAGAGATGTGTAGCAAGGCTGATATGATTCCTAGTTCTTCCATGTCTGGCCTCCATGCCAAAGGATACAAAAAGGGTATCTTCTAGCCATCCTGTCTGAACTCTAGCTAAAAAAAATGGAAGGAAAGGAAGAGAAAGACAAGGTCTTCCCTTCAATGATTCTCAGAACTCGCATGCCTTACTTCCACTCACCTCCTTTTGACCAAGACTTAGTTTTCTGATCATAAGTAACAAAAGAAAGACAAAGACTGATAACCTTTATGCTATGTTCCTATTACAGAACAAAATTACAGTTATCCATACTATGATTTTTTTCTGGAATGAAATTATTGATCAGCAAAAGTCCCTCCAGTGATCCAGACAGATTCTGCTAGAAAAGTAAAGGCAGCATCTACATTTCTGTTAGTTTCCTAAAAGAGTTACTCCTAATATATTAGGTTTTTACTTTTCCTGACTTGCTACATTCTCAGAGTCCCCCCCTCTTCATATCATCATAAAATCCCCATTCGTCTCTGAGACTACATTCCTTAGATCAGAGTTCTTTCTTTGTCCAAGCTTTCCTTTCTGCCAGTATAAGAACCTCCTTTCCAAATTCCTGTCCTGGTATAATATCTCAGAGAATGAGGAAAGGTTGAGTTCCTTTCTGAGTTGCCCAAAACACTGACTGTTTGACCTTCTGTGTCTTTTCACTTGCCCTATGTTAAAATACTTCCACTGACAGTAAAGACTTTCTGGAAAACCTAAAATTGAGGAGACAAATGTATAAAAGGTTTTGGATTCTGTAATGTAAAATAGTGTCAGCTACTGTGCCTTTGGGGCTTGCTTACTCTATGCCAGGTATTCTGTTACCAGTTTGACTTAAATTGTGTTATTAAATCTTCAGAAGAACCTTCTAAGGTAAGACTATAGATGAAGAAACTAAGTTTCATAGAAACCATATAGTTTGCCCAAATGCTATAGACAATGAATAATAAAGCATGAAATTCATTCCAAATCCAGATTCCCCTGCCCTCCTACTCTGTGTTCTTACCTGATGTTCATCAGTTAACCTTATTTTACATGAAAACAACATCTAAGTCTGTTGTCAGTATGGTAGTAACTAGTACCATATGGCTATTTACGTTTCCACTGAAAGTTGAGTAATAAAAAAACCTTTAATATTTTACTTCTTTGTTGTAATCATATTATGTGCTCATTAGACACACATAGCTAGTGACTACTATAGAGAACATTTATATCACTACAGCTTTTCCCTGGAGAGGACTGATAGAGATCATTCTAATCTTAAATTGATACAACCAATGAAACTTGGGGCAAATCTTAAAGAATTCTATCAAGATTAATTATTTTGCCCCAAGAAGTCCATTTTTATGCCTAAAAGCTGAGTGAGAACTTTGAATAATCCTTGAATGTTGTCTGTGAAACCATCATTAATCCCATCAATGCTGGTGTAATTTGCACAGTGGTGGCTATGAAGTTACAATACTGACCAGTATTTCTAGTAAATATCCAGCTCTGTAAAGCACACTGCATTTACTTGAGCTAAAAATTTGCCTTCATTATAAGCACTTGATACATAAATATAAATATTTCTCTAGGGAAATGATTACCTATCATAACAGTTCTAGATAATGGATTTTGTCCAATTTGACTGCTGTAATATGAATACTACAGACTAGGTAGTTTCTAAACAAAAATCATTACAATTCTAGAGTCTGAGAAGCCCAAGGGAAAAAAAAAAGATTTGTTATCTGGTAAGAGTTCAGTTCCTTTGGCCAATTCCATCACAGGGTTTAAGGGACAAGGGTGGTTCCCAGACCTCTTACTTATAAAGGCTGTAATCCCATACCATATCTCCCCAAAGCCGTACTTCCTCATCCTATCAATTCAAGGGAGGAGAAATAAGCAATCAGTTCTTGGCAATACTTGTAGTCTAAATCATGGATTTTCACAGAATTTATAGGACCTATTTGCCCATTCTTTCAACATTACCAAGAAAAAATCTGATTCTCATTGTTTTCAGTATTATACAGTATTTAAAACTAAAGAAACAAAGGATATAAAAATACTTCACTAGGTGGAGGACAAAATATTATTTTAATCTTATGCTATTTGCTGTATTATGAAACTATTTCTAAGATAAAGGCTCAAAGATGAGTACTTAGGGGAAAAAGTCTATCATCTGCATAGTGAAATCCATTGGAATTACCAATGACTGGAATTTCAAAACTTTTGTGTAAAAAGTACAGCCATACTAAATCACCCCTATCTTTTACAGAAAAGACGAACAATAGAAGTAGTAAGAGGAAAAGGAGGAGGAGAAGGAGGAGAAGCCCTGTAGATTGTTTTTTTAATTTGAAAATTGCTACATAAAAGGAATACTTGTTATCTGGCCAGAAACAGAACAACTCCAATGATTTAATACACTATTGCATTCAATACACTAGTAGTACACTAGTACTACTTTTCTTCAAAGGTGAAAGAAGAAATTTTAAGTAGAAAAAGCAACAATGTCTTGTAATTTGGATATTTGATCTTTTTTTAAAAATATACACAGATGACAAATCAGCAAATACCACAGTTACGTTAATATGGAAAAAGAAAATGGCAGGTTTCTTCTAGTGAGAAAAACAGTCAACCCAGTACTTTCCCTATCTCTGTTTCTCCCGAGTTAAAGAGCTATGTGTAACTTTAATTCTTTCAACCTTATATTTAATGATGGTTCTTAAAGGCTTCAACACCCTTTTAGCCCACCACCCATCATCAGCAGTTCAGTTCACAGGTTAGCAGAGGCAGCTTCATCCACTAGCAAACACTTCATGGATACACCAGCAGTCCAGTTCAGTAGAGTCAGAATAGCAAACAGTGCAGTGGTGGCACTACCTAGTGTTGTGTCTGGACTGCAAAAACCCCAAAGAGACCACCAGGAACCAAAACTATGATGCAAGTACATGAGAGTCTTTATTCAAGCTTGAGTTCAGGTCACAAACATTTCTGATGCAAGAGGATAGGAAAAGTGACAATGAGGTCTGGGGGAAGGGGTTTTTAAAGAAAAATCCAAGCCTTGGCATTACATGATTGGGTAAGAAGTTTATGGAGAACATGTGACCATTGATTAACTGCTGCTACAGTTTTTTAAAGATTTATTTATTTTACTTAAAGATTTACTTAATTTACTTATATGAGTAACTATCTTCAGACATACCAGAAGAAGGCATCAGATTCCATTACAGATAGTTGTGAGCCACTATGTAGTTGAACTCAAGACCTCTGGAATAGCAGTCAGTGCTCTTAAACACTGAGCCATCTCTCCAGATCATAGTACCCTTTCTTCAGTGCAGGAAAAAATGCAGTAGAACTTGTGACTCCCACAGTTGCTAGGAAACTTTATTTCTTTAGTGTAGAAAGGAATGTAGTAGGACTGGTAACTCCCACCAGCCGCAGCCTGGTTCCCTGTCCAAACTTATGCCTCGAGGCCTCCACCTAGACACCTAGATCTCTCACTAGACAGCCAGGCCTCAACCTCAGCACGAGTCAGCAGAAGGGACCAGCGAGAACACCAGGAGAAGTTCTCAGCTGTGTCTCTCTCAAGGAAGAGAAGCTCAGCAAAGACACAAGACCCACAAGCTTTACACAGCTAGCTGCACCAGCAAGTCAAACTCTGTCTCCTTCACTCTGTCGAGTCCTATTCATACCCTCCAAATATCATGTGTCCTCCACATGTCTTGCCTCAGCATGTGTCTTGCCTCACCACATGCATCCAGTCAGCCTGAGTCCCGACAAATGGAGCTTGACTATGCTATGTAAGGCAGACCAATACATGTGTGTTGTTAGCAAAGAATCCTTCACCATGTGTCCTTTCACGTATTTGCTTTAGCACAACATCCTCTCTCCTGGGTCTGCTTCATGAAACATTCCTTCATGAGTTTGCCCTAGCCTTTCACCTGTGTCCACTTCAGGAAAACACTCCTTCACATGTTTACCCCAGCAAACATATCCTCCAACACAACTGACTCCCCCAAAAACCCTTAAGTTTCTACTTCATCTATGAGTAGAAATAATAAAATGTCATGTTGCTAATGTTTTGGGGTCTTGATTGGGTTCTTTTCTCTTCCAACTAGAGAATGAAAAAGCAGAGAAACTCTTGAGTATGACAATTGCAAAAGGGAACTCTGAACATGGCAAACAGGGACAGATAGACACAGATGATTTAAAAGGAGGGGGGCTTTTTTTCCTAGGGTGAAAAAACACATACAAACAGCAAGTACACATAAAGATCCTCTTCAAAGCAGAGTTGGGGCTGAAAGCCAAATCCCAATCTCTTCTTGAGGACAGGGGCCATTTTATGGGTTTTTGTGGAGGTCTTTCTCCTGCAATTTAGGATTGGGCAAAGGTTTGAACAAAGAGAAGTCTGCAACTTTGGAGTAAACAGATTTAGTCTGGCCTTGAACTTGTTAGACCAGTCTACATCCAGGGGGCCTTACTGGTGCAGAATAATCCTGCAAGGCCTTTGTTTTAAGATGCCAGATTAGTGTCTCAGATCAGAAGGATGAAGAAAAGGACAGGCATCTTGGAAGTTAACCACGTTTATTATCAAGTCATGGGCTTTCCCAACTAGCTGTCTATGAGGGGATCTACCTAACTCTTAGTCCCTAAATTTTAAGGAAGTATATATTCTGATCCCCCTATATTTGATGGAGATTGGTTGAGGTGATGTGGAACTAAAAGAGGAAGATTGTAATGGAAGATTCTGTCTCCAGGTCTGTTGCCCTGTGATCTCAAAGTGGTAGAAATGAAGGGAGTTCTATATATTGGTCAGGATTCTAATACCCCAAAGATGTTATCACAGCAAATCAATGTTCCTGTTCCTATTTTCCCAGCCCATCTCAGACTTTTAGATCATTAACCATTCACCCTATATTGGAATTCTTCTCAGTAATAATAGGTATACTTTTTTAATAATTTATTTATTTTTTTTATGTGCACAAGTGTGAGGGTATCAGATCCACTGGAACTAGAGTTGCAGACAACTGTGAACTGCCATTTGGATGCAGGGAATTGAACCTGGGTCCTCTAAGAAGAGCAGCCAGTGCTCTTAACCACTGAGCCATCTCTCCAGCCCAGAAATAATAGGAATTGTTTTAAAGAAATGAGTTGCATTGCAATGAAAAGACATCAACCAAGGAAGAGAATAGACTGATGATCTTTTAAAATTCTATGTATTCCTGAGATAAAATGGGCATTGTGACAATTGCCAGCACGATAAGTTGTATTGTCTGTTTTGAGTACTATGTAAAAGTCCAAAAATATGCTTGAGCATGCTCATACTTCCAACATAATTAAAGACCAATAATAATAATAGTGATAATAAATATTCTATATATAGGCATATTAGTTACATATTTGGCATAGAAGGAGACAGTTAAATAGAGAATAAAAGGAGAATTTTATCTCAGGAAGCTTGGTACTTTGATGAGTAGGTAAAGTAGATCAAATCTATATTTTGAAAGATAAGATCTGACTGTAAGAGTCAGTTCTGATGTCATTTGTAAGGTTTTAACAAAGTCTTCTGTAAAAGCAATTTAAACCTGATTTATATGTAAGTCCTGCACATGATTTATGGCTATTGGTTAAAGGTAAGTATTAGGTTGCTCCCACTCCTTAAAATGGCAGGTGCTTACCTAAGTCTGGACACAGGATTGCTGGCAAAGAGATAAAAACCAGCAGGTGCCAGTCTGCTATCGTCTCTGCTTCCTGACAGGTAGCCATGGAAACTTAGGACACCTCCAAATGTCTCTGCCTATTCTATCTCTACCATGTGATAGCCACAGGATAGTTACATATTTGCAATGAACTTTTCTTCTTTACACCCATGGAGCCACCCAGTTTAATGGTTTCACTGTGTTCTTGCTTCCAGTAAGTACTTAGTGTTTTAGAAGACTACCTAATGGAAATGCTAAATTTGATAACATTAACATACACTTCATTTCAGAGATAAAGCCAAAGGAATTGCAATCAAAAGTACATTTGAGCTGAGTGGGGTAATACATGCATTTAGGCAGAGTACTCTTTGAGTTTGAGGTTAACCTGATCTACATACTGAGTACTGAGTTCCATGCCAGTTAGGGTTACATAGTTAGACTCCTATCTCAAAAAAGGGGGTGGGGAGGCAAACAAAAAAGTATTTGAAACAAATGGCAATGGAATCCAGGAAATGCTTTTCAGGTCAAAACCCAGTCTCAAATATTCTCATTTTTATTTTCTCGCTCTAGATATTGTTAATGTGCACAGTGTTGACAATGAAGCCTTATCTAATCATTATTGTGCAGTAAAATGAAATTCTGTGTGCTAGCTTACATTGACTTGAGCTAGAAATATGCCTTGGGTATTTGAATTTAATTTTAATTTGAAAATAATTTTAAGCATGGGTACAAAACAACAACAATATTTCTGCCCAACTTTTAGTTACACAGTTCAAATATTTGCAGTGTCCTAGTCCCCAAACAAACCAGTTAATCAAGATTTCACTGGTCTTTCTTTAAACTATCTAGTATGTTAATTAATTGGAGCAAGTGAATTGTTTGGTCAGGCTAGATGTATACACTGATGTAATTACTTGGATTTTATTGCTTTGTTTAGTAAGGAGCAAAAGTGCAGGAGTGGTGACATAGATGAATATATTTGGCTAAGCAATGACACTGTATAGAAGGTGGTGATGGTCAGACTTGTGAATTGAGAATTCCTGGGTTAACACAGACTAATTTGACTGATTACAACTCTTGTGATGAGGAGTGGTTGGAATGTTGTAGGCCTAGAGCCTAGTGACTCGATCTTGGGCTAACTTTAGCCCTCTTAATAGGCATTCTTTTTTTTTTTTTTCATTTATTATATGTTAGTACACTGTAGCTATCTTCAGACACTCCAGATGAGGGCATCAGATCTCATTACAGATGGTTGTGAGACACCATGTGGTTGCTGGGAATTGAACTCAGGACTTTTGGAAGAGCAGTAAGTGCTCTTAACCTCTGAGCCATCTCTCCATCCCTGAATAGTCATTCTTTATCCATCTCTTGTTGGAACTAATATCCTGTGACTAATAGATAAAGACATTTCAAAATGTATTAGCAAAGTAGACTACTAGCTCCTACCAATTCAAAGCTCAATGTCGTCAGAAGGGACATGAGGTCTGTAAGAGAGATTGCTCTATCTTTCTGTAATTACATTTCTTATATACCCGCCAATGGATTTAAACTTGCTTTGATGTATGACTTTCTTTGTACAGCTAGTATATAACGTCATAAAACTGTTTTGACATAGGAACATGCTACCTAGGTAATTAAGCTCCTTGTTTCCTTGGCCTTGGTTACTCAAATTTGGCTCCAGAATACATGAATTCATATAGTTTGAGGTAAGAACTGTGTATTTTTTATTTGTTTGTTTGGTTTTGCTTTTTGTTTGTTTTTGTTTGTTGTTTGCACTGACATACTTTAATAAATTGCTGCATCTATCCTAATAAGATAGGGTCCCAGCTGTGGTGGTTTGAATGAGATTGGCTGTCACAGGCTCATACACTTGAATGGTTGGTTTCCCGTTTGTGGACTGTTGGGAAGTATTAGTGAGTGTGGCCTTGTTGGAGGAGGTGTGACAGTGGAGGTAAGACTTTATGTTTCAAAAGCCCAAGTCTTTCTTCCTGTAGCCTGTGGATTAGGGTGCTGTTCTCAGCTACTTACCCAGCACCATGCCTACATTCTTGATTTCATGTTTCCTACCATTTTAATGTACTAATTCTCTGAACCTTTAAGCAAGCCCCTAATTCAATGCTTTCTTTTCATAAGAGTTGCATTGATCAAAGTATCTTTTCACAGCAATAGAACTGTAACTAAGATACCAGCTAACCCAAAAAGTGTTCCTGTGAATTTTTTAACCAATTTCTGTCAACGGTTATAAGTCAACCTTTTTTGTACTTCTCCTTATTTCTTATGATACTGTTTATGCTAAGCATAGCTTAGCTTCTTCTATGTAGCATGTTTCTCTTGTACTGAAAGAAATAGTAGGATTGGCCCCAAGCAGGAAATGACCTGATGCTCAACATTCGCTATCTACCTCATCTAGCAAATTGTAAATGTTTCAGAAAGTACAAATGAGTAAACAATGAATTAGTTTTGATTTATAGATTATTTTAGTAGCTTCTTTTTAGGGTTAGCTTTGTAGTCATCAAGTATTCAGAGTTCCTTAAGGTTTAGCCATGATGAAACAGAAGGTCACCTGACTGTGTCTCCAGTCTAACCTCTCTCCCTCTTGCTGTCAACAGAGAGAACTGGCTGAATGGTTAATGATATTTCTTATAAAGACTCAATTTTGTAGTGTGAATATATTAGAGAAAGGGTCCTAATCTCAGGAATCTTGATCAGGTTCATTTTCCCTGCTAGTTAAGGAATTATAAGGCTTAAAAAGAACTCAAATGCAACAGGTAACAGAATGGAAAGACTCAGACAAATCAGCTATAGACAGAGTCAACCAGTGAACAAAGGCATTTAATAGGGGTGAGGATACACACACACACACACACACACACACACACACACACACACACACAAGCAGCAAAGCACGCAGAAAGACCCTGTGCAAAGCAAAGAAGGGACTTTGCAAGTACAAGTCCAACCTCTCTTGATAGACTGGGAGTTTTCAGGGTCTTTGAGTGGTCTACTTCCCCTGATTTAGGGTTGATTACTTTGAACACAGGCAGGGAGGTTGATAGGCCTACAACTTTTTGGCAAACTTGTCTTCATCAAGGCTTGAACTTGATGAGTGGGTCCTTCAGTAAGGAATCCTTCCTGTGGGCCAAAAAATTTAGGCCTTTAGGCCATTGTTTCAGGTTAGGAGTTTAAGGAGGGCATAAAAGTTTGCCATCTTTATTATCCAATTGTTACTCATTTCCCCATCTGTTGGCTTACCAGAGATCTAGTTCCTAATCCCCCAAAAGTAATTTACAAATTTAAGTAGACTCATTTTTTTCTTATTTTTCTCCAGAAAAAAAAATGTACAGTTTAGAGACTGTCTGCTACCAAAGTAACCTGGTACAAGTCTCACTTAGTATTTGTGGCTCCTCCCAGTACTTATGATGCTAAACTTCTCAAGTCCAGGGTTTGGGCTTCCCTTCCTCCAGCTTTGGATTCCTATATTACTTAGCCACTTTGGCATGCTGTCTTAGTTTTTCCCACCTTCTTTTGTCTCCTTCTCTCTTCTCTTCCTTTTTCTCTTTCCCCATCTCTCTCTCTTCATGACCTAGTCTGTTCTGTTCATGGGTGGTATTGAAACCTAATATGCTAGAATCTCCCTAAAAATATATACATAGATGTAGATCTAAGTCAAATAGCAGGGTTGACAGTCTTAATTGGCCATTTGTCAGCAAATGAAGCCTCTAGTTCTTGGAATGGGTTATATATAATTGAATACCTGGCCAAGGAGGTCCCACAGGAACCTCCAAACAACCTAATCTATTACTAAGGCTATTGGTTGTTTACCATATACTGATGGTAAGGTCCTATTGCTGAAGACAACACCTACACAACTCTTTGAACACGAACAAGGAGAAGTTGAGCTGGTGCTTACCTAGAGCTTTCATTTCTACTGACTAGTACTCATTGTACTGGAAGGTAGTCCCTATGCTACCAAAGGAGAAACTCAACTACCAGTCCATCTACAAACACTGTGATCTACAAGGTGACCTGCCTGCAAAAAAAACGTGTGCTAGTACAATAGTGGCACAAAGCTTATGGGGATATCTGATTTTATTTAAGGTCCACTCCATGAAATAAAACCCACCCTAAATAATGCACTCGCAACCTAGCATAAAACCAAATACTACTGTTCTGCTAAAGGAAAAATGGCTCAGAAAGACATTCTGCTGTAGTCATAAATCACAATATTTCTCAGCCATCAGAGAAGTATTTTCCTGTGAGAATAAATACAGAGACCCACAGTTGGACATTGTGCAGAGAATGAGAGACCTTGGAAAATTCAGCCCTAAATGGTTTGTTTCCATCAAATCCCTTCCTCTCAGGGCTCAGAGTAACCTGTGGAACAAGAGTCAGAAAAACAGTAAGAGCCAGAGAGGATGGACACCAAGGAAATAAGCCTCCTAAAATCAGCAAGACCCATGTACATGTAAACTCACAGAGACTTTCATAGTGCCACCTTGGGTCTGGGCCAGATGGGTTGCCAGTGTTGAGAAGTTGTAAGGCCCCATCCCTAACCCAGAAGCCATCTACAACTGATAACTGCTAGTAAGTCTACAATTACTTTTCTCTAACATATTCTCACAAACCACTCTTTAAGGGAAGACCTCAAGCCCAGCAGCAAATGACAAACACACATGAATTTAGTGATAATTTTGGAGGTTCTTTGTCTGTGAACTTTAAAAAAAACCTTACTGGTGTTTTCCATATTTATTGTGGTTTTTGTTTGTTTTTGTTTTATGGGATTTCTGTGTTGGGTAATTAATTATGAGTATGGTATGTGTGTATATGTGGTGTCTATATGTATTCTTGTGCTTTTTCTTTGGCTCTTTCTTCTGTTTGTTTTGTTCTATTTCAGTTTATTTTTGTCATATTTTTAGATCCCAGATTTTTTTTTTGGAGAGAGAGAGACAGAGACAGAGACAGAGAGACAGAGATGCAGAATCTGACACAGAAAGAGAGAGAGGAGAGTGAGAGAGAGATGAATAGATAGATGGATAAAACAGAGGTTCCATTTGGGAGGATGTGGGATGAATTGGGGAAGGAGAAGTAATTAGAATATAATGTAATAAATATGTTTTCAATGAAAGAAAAGTAGAAAAATAAATACATAAGTAAGTGTAAGCATAAATTCCTTGCAACCTACTTTTAATAAACATTCAACCTCTTCTCTTGCCCACTACCCACCAAAGGTTGTGGAAGATAAAAATTCTTAGGGTACAGAGGAAGTGGACCTGTTTATCAATAGTTCTTTGGGGGTGAGCTTGATCTTCTTTGACAACAGTTCAGTTCATTCCAGTAGCAAACACCAAACACAACTCAGCAGCTGCAATCTAGTCCTTTTTATAGGCAGACACCACACACAAACCTTCAGCTACCGTCCAGTCCTCTCTGCAGGCAGACACCTTACATGAACCATGAGCTGTAGTTCAATCCTGAAGAAACTGCTTAGCTTGCCAAGGAGAGGCTGTGGAAGCAGCAAGCTACTGCAGGAACTTTATGAGAAGTTCTTTAGTGAGTTTCTCTTAGCTGTAACCACTAGAAGAGCTCAACAATGCTATGTAAAGTGAACCAATGAATGCATGTTATCAGCAAAGAATAGGGAGGCAGAGCAAACCAATGCTCCATGCTCTCCCACTGTCTGTGGAGTCATATTTACACTCCATCATTACGTGTCCTTTCACAAGTTTGCTTTATCAAACATCCTTTCACCTGTGTCTGCTCCAGCAAAACATCCTTTCACTTATGCCTGCTTCAAGAAAATATCTTTCACTTGTCTGCTTTAGCAAGACATCCTTTCACCTGTGTGCCCCAGTAAAACATCATTTTACATAACTGACTTTCCAAAGAAACTAGAACTTTCCACTTCAAGAAATTATGGCTATGTTCTAATAATACTTTATATATGCAGAAGCAAAAGCTGAGGTGCCAAAAGTGAGTTTGTGGTTGGAAGATTTGATTCATCATTAAGAGAAGCACAAATCTCATTTCAGCAGTGTTGTAACTACACTGGTCAATCCCCTGATGATAAGCCATGGTTGTGGACCATTTATTATGTCAACAATGTGCAAGATTAACCACTTTTTTGAATAATTTTAAAAATTAAGTATATATTTATTGTAAACAATAGTGATGTTCATTGTGACATTTTCACACATGTACATTGATCATATTTACGCATACACATACACACATACAAGTCAGGTTCATTTTCTAGCACATTTTCATGCAGATCTATATGGATGTCATAGTTCCATCTTTGGTTTTTATATCAAAGTATCAGAGCCTTGTTTACCTTTGTTATACATTTCCACAGACCACTGCAATTGAATGTTGAGAAACTCTCCAGTTATTTCAGAGAAAATGTTGGATAGTGAATAGTTTTGTCTTCACAGCAAAACATCTTGCATCTACCTGCTCTAAATAGCTGCTACATATTTGTGAAGTTTTTGTGTCACTCCTCTATCAGCCAGTTGCCTTAGTCTCAGAGTGAAGGGAAGTGATTGACCATCTAAAAACTGCAGGTTCTGTATACTGCTGCTGTTGTCAAAAAGAACACATTTTAAAATTATTTAATAGACTGTGTATTTCATGTTATGTAGTTTTCTGGACACAAAAATATCAAGATAAAATAGCCAGTTGAATATTATAACTACACTTGATTGAAAAAATGGAGTAAACCCAAAATTTGCTGGTAATGGAATATCTAGTCCTGGAAGACTATGAAATGTTAACTGAGGGTTCTTATACCACACATGAAAAACTTTTCTTTGGTTTCTATTTTTACATGAAGTAAAGGTTCTCTGATATGTTTTGTTAAATACTCACAATTACAAAAATGTCCATTGGGTGAGTTGAGAGCTGATTTCATTCTTACAAGATTGTTTATATTTATTTACTTCTATTAGAGTCAAATAAATGTCTCTTATTGCTATTTTATCTAAACCAACACTAGTTTCTTATTCTGCACTCTGCCAGGTTAAGATGTGAACAATAAACAAAAGGGAGTCACAATAAAAACTAATTTGGGTCTTAAGAAGGTTACCTACTAAAAATCATGGAGAAAAGTTGGTACGGATGTGTACAAATTACAATGAAAATGCACAAAATGCATGTTCTCAGTGCTGATAATATAGCAGCTTTCAGTTCACATAAATGCTGATTTCCAGTTATATTCTCTTTTCCCTTTCCTTTTTCTTTTCCTTTCTTTTCCTTCCTTCCTTCCTTTCCTTTCTTTCCTTTGTTCTTTCATTCTTTCATTTTCATTCCTTTGTTCTTTCATTCTTTTGTTCCTTCATTCTTTCATTTTCATTCTTTCATTCTTTCAGTTCATTTGCATTTTTTGAGACAGGGTTTCTCTGTAGCCCTGACTGGCCTCGAACTCAAAAAGCTGGCATCAAGCCCAGAGATCCAATTGTCTCTGCCTCCCATGTGCTGGGATTAAAGGCATGTGCCACCCTGTCCTGCTTCCTATTACAGTCTTATTGATGTTTAAAGAATCAGCCTTCTGACCTTAGCCCTGTGAAGGTTCTATGCCCCAGTATAGGGGAATGCCAAGGCCAGTAAGCAGGAGTGGGTGGGATGGTGAGCAAGGGGAGGGAGGAGGGGACAGGGGATTGTTTTAGTTTTAGTTTTTGTTTTTGTTTTTATTTTATTTTATTTTATTTTATTTTTGGAGGGGAAACGGGGAAAGGAAATATTGTAAATAAAGAAAACATCTAATAAAAAAAGAACCAGCCTTCTAACTGTGCTTTGGTTTTTTTTTATGTAATTTGATATTTGCAAGATGACATTATTTTAGGCAGGCCTTGTGCTAAGATCTACAATCAAATTTAGAAATCTAGGTGCTGGGGTGGGGTGGGTGGACTATTTCTGTGTAAGTACTCCCACACACTTTCTCTTCCTCTTTTTCTCCTGTCTGCCCTTCCCAAATCTGAGCAGGTGTTTGAGGTCATTTGCACATTAGTCTTGGGTTTTAGCAAAGTTAAATGGGAGGAAAACAGAGCACTAAAGTCCCTGGAGCTAGGAGAAGTGAGAAATGCAGCCAAGGGGCTCTCTGTGAATGAACTGAACTGGAGGCGGTGATGTCACATTGGCACTGAATCCCAAAAGTCTTTCAATTGTTTTACATCAGTGCAAGCCCTTCCTTTTCTGTCTTCTCTCTTGGAATTCAATTTCTTCATTGCTTTCCCCAAAGTTGTCAGTGAGACAATTGCATTTTGTCTGGTCCCAGAGCACGTCTTAATCAGTTTTCCTAGCTATTCTTCCTCCTACCCTCATATCCAACATTATTGCCTATTACTTTTAATTTCTTTACATCCACAAGTATGCTTTGTGTCCTGAATAACATCTTCTATGTTCTTACATAACAACTAGTGGTAACAACTAAATGTAACCGAATCTTAAGTATAGTTGTTGACATTTTGACTGACAAATCTGACAGCTGTGAGGGATAGAGAAATAGATTTTGTCAGTTACAAAACTGTTCTTACCAACCAGCTCAATGAAAACATATTTTTTGATTGGTGAAAAAATCTCCACACTCAAAAGTGTGGAGCTCAGCAAGGACCTATATAAATTTAACAAAGATTAAAATGGCTTATGAGAATAGTGTTCAGATTCCCAGTTAAATATGTGTTATCATAATTAATAATTGTGTTGTATAGCTATTCCTTTATTCCTATATCCCTCTCTTTCTCCTGTATATTCCATTTTAAGTTACTTGTATTACATTTGCTTTTGTTCATAGAAAGCAACGTAGTGAAGAGTGTTAAAGTTAGCACCAGGAATATTTCACTGTTAAACACAGTGGTCTTTCCTTTTAAGCTAAGGCAGAGGACTCATTGTAGTTCCAAATGATATGTCGGATTGCTCCCTTCTTCAAAAAACTACATGGTAATAATACCAAGTTAATGTGCCATCTCTTTAAATGTAGTCTAGAAGTGGTATTCAAAGGATGCTTTAAGAATTTTGCCCAGGAAATAGGCTGTGTGAATGGAAAAACAGTATACATTTTGCAAGTTCAGATTTCAAAGACCCATAGAGTGTTAAAAATGTCTTGTACTATCTATCACTAGTGTAGAGCACTTATTCTTAATGAGACATGTCTGGGAAACTTCCAAATGCTGGCAAATTACACAGAGATATAGTCCCATATACTGAGATTACATCTCCTTATCAGACCAGTCAGGGTGTTGGAATGAGATAAATATTGAGGACCACTGGAGAATCTGCATTGTACAATATCCTGTAGTGCCCTTTGATATATAGAAGAGATGGAGAATCCCCTTTACCAGGTACTTTAGTCTGAAGTTGCATCCCCTGTAAGTATCTTTTGTGTAGCAGATTTACTTAGAACTATTTGCCAGGAACTATTCCAAATGCTTTGTAGTATTCATTTAATATCATAACAACCCTATGAAATAGTAACTATATCACCAAAGAAAAGAGGATGCATAGCTTTTCCCAGATCAATTATTCTTCTGTGGTTAAGTAAAAACACACAAAATATCTCACAGAAATATATTGAGTAAGGGCTGTAGGTATAACATAGAATTTAACAGTACATGCTGCTCTTGCAGAGGATCTAGGTTTGGTTCTCAACATCTGAGTTGAGCTAATAATTATCACAACAGTTCCAGGGGAATCCTATGTTTCTTTTGGGGTTCACAGGCACACATGTGATACTCATGCATACATGTAATCAAAACACTCATACACATGGTGTAAAATAACTAAATCATTTAAAAAAGAAATACGTTGTCTATTTCCTAAGGAAAAAAAAATTGGGGGGTGGGGCATGGCAAAACCTCATTAGTTAATCCAGGTGGACCTCTGGTCATTCTGCCCTAGCCTCACAATACTGAAATCATAGCTATTACTCTGACTATTCTTAATGTAAATATGGAGAAACAGGTTCACATGATGATGAATTGTGGCATTAATTAAAAGTGAGAGAAAATACCTTGATCTTTTTAAATAACTAATAAAAAACAAATGGATGACTCTTATTCTCAAAGTGTGCCCAAGTGAGTTAAATAGCTGAAGATTGGGTTCTCAATTAAAGCTAGGAGAGAAAAGAACAATAAATAAACATAATCTGTAAATATTTATTCCTGTCCTCAAATATGTGGTTACAGGTATCCTTCCCTTATTATTATTTTCCTCTTTCTTTCTTTCTTTCTTTCTTTCTTTCTTTCTTCCTTTCTTTCTTTCTTTTTTCTTTCTTTCTTTCTTTTTTCTTTCTTTCTTTCTTTCTTTCTTCCTTTCTTTCTTTCTTTTTTCTTTCTTTCTTTCTTTTTTCTTTCTTTCTTTCTTACTTTCTTCCTTCCTTCCTTCCTTCCTTCCTTCCTTCCTTTCTTTCTTTCTTCTTTTCTTTCTCTCTTTATTTCTTCTTTTTACAAGTC
>NC_045030.1:131318594-131331941 GCF_008632895.1 Mastomys coucha
GCCCATCTTCCCTCCCCCTGCTTTTATAAGCATGCTCCCCCACCCATCAACCCAATCCTGCCTCCCTGCCCTCCCATTCCCCTACAGTGGGGCATTGAGGCTTCACAGGACCAAGGGCCTCTCCTCTCAGTGATGACCAACAAGGCCATCCTCTGCTACATATGCAGCTGGAGCCATGGATCCCTCCATGTGTACTCTTTGGTTGGTGGTTTAGTCCCTGGGGATACTGGTTGGTTCATATTGTTGTTCCTCCCATGGGGCTGCAAACCCCTTAAGTTCCTTCAGTCCTTTCTTTAACTCTTCCATTAGGGACCCTGTGCTCAATCCAATGGATGGTCGTGAGCATCCACTTCAGTATTTGTCAGGCACTGAGAGCCTCTCAGGAGACAGCCATATCAGGCTCTTGTCAACAAGCACTTCTTGGCATCCAGAGTAGTGTCTTGGTTTGGTTTCTGTATATGGAATGGATCTCCTGGTGGGGGAGTCTCTGGGTAGCCTTTCCTTCAGTCTCAGTTCCACACTTTGTTTCCCGAATTTCCTCTCTTGAATATTTTGTTCCCCCTTCTAAGAAGGATCGAAGTATCCATACTTTGGTCTTCTTCTCGAGTTTCATGTGGTTTGTAGATTGTATCATAGGTATTCCAAGCTTTTGGGCTAATATCCACTTATCAGTGAGTGCATACCTTCTGAGTCCTTTTGTGACTTGGTAACCTCACTCAGAATGATACTTTCTAGTTTCATCCATTTGCCTGCAAATTTCATACATTGTTTTTAATAGCTGAGTAGTACTCCACTGTGTAAATGTACCACATTTTTTGTATCTATTCCTCTGTTGAGGGACATCTGGCTTCTTTCCAGTTTCTGGATATTATAAATAAGGCTGCTATGAAATAGTGGAGCATGTGTCCTTGTTATACATTGGAGCATCTTTTGGGTATATGCCTAGGAGTGGTATAGCTGGGTCCTCTGGTAGAACTATATCCAATTTTCTGAGGAACCTACAGACTGATTTCCAGAGTGGTTGTACCAATGCCAGACATTTTAACTCTTTTAAACAAACTCTATGGATATCAATTATAGTATCAGTTACTTCCATATCTAGTAACTGGAATAACAGAAATCAGTCCACAGATTCAGTTTTCTGTGTGTGATCCCATACTATAAGGCTGGCCTTTCAGAGGCTTTCTTAGTCACATTAAACCAGAGAATAATCTTACTCATCTAGTCTTAGCCCTAAGACTTCATAGCTCTATTATCCCTTTAAGACCCTCAGTTTCTCTGTCTGTCAAATGGATGGGTTTTCCTTATATGATCTTTCAAAGTTCCCTCTACTGGCATCCACATTCTGCAGTTTTGTTGAGAATTATTGTGGCAGGAAGTTATCAGCTTCTGCTTCTTCTCAGTATTAATTTGTTCCTCCCTACCTCCTGGGATCTATAAGTGAGCATTGATTAGAAAGAAGTCAGTGCTCTTGGTGGACAGCTGCCTTCTCTTACCTAGCAGAAATGAATCTGTCAAGTCTCATTAAGTTTTGTCAGGTAACATCATGCTCACTGATAGATTGCACTAGAGGTAGTAACAGGTTGACATTCAATTATATCAGTGTTCTAAAGAAGTAGTGTATTCTATTTTTCTTTAAAGTGTTGAGAAGTAGAGATGCAGCAAACCATGTAAATTGGTTGATTGGATGCAAGAGTTAATTGTTCCCATGCATTCTAAATTTGTTTGTTTGAGGGTTTTGAAATTATATCTGGTTTTACCACCTACAGCTGTGTCTTTTAAATTTTTGTTGAAGTAGAATTAAGAAAAGGGTTTCAGAAGACCTCAATTTGGCCTTTAGTTTTTGGCCTTTGTGCTTTTGTTCAACCTGTTTCCCAAGGTGACACAAGATGATAAGTACTTCTTTCTAAGGAAAGTGTCCCAAGAAGAATCAAATTGAGAGCCTTAGTTAGAAGGTGGAATGGGGCTTCTTTTAATTATCCTGATCTTTTTAATGACTATATTATCATCTGAGGACAGAGAAGGCATTGAGAGACAAACAAGGACAGAAAATGTATAAGGCATGGCTAGAGAATCAGGTACCTGCTTAATAATTATGATCATTTGAATATTTAATCAAATCCAAGTTGATACAGTTAAATTGCTCTATTCTCTGCAAACCTTCATTAAATTTTGTTATGCTGATTCTGTCTGAAGTTATTGATTCCTATTGTCTGACATCGAAAAATATTCATGCTGTATTGGTAAGTAAAAGAGGCAAGCTACAGGAAAAGTCTTAGTCTGATCCTGTTAAAAGAATGTATTTATTATATAGTTTATATAATAATATGAAAGTACTATGGTATACAGAATGGGATCTGATAATTCTACATGACACATTATCCATTACATTTCTTTTTATTTCATTTCTATAATAGAGCTAGAGTAGCTGTCAAAGCCAAATAAAAACATTTAGCCATAAAATGAACTTAGGAAAATTTGAAGACTTTGAGGTATTTTGTTTTTTGTCTAAAAAGAATTGTCTGAGTTGTCAGAGTCTTTTCATTATCTGCTTTTCTCCTTAATCTAAATGTTAAAAGCTATTATTCTTATTAGGATTGATTTTCTGTTCCTTGCTTTACTTCATCTGACTTTTTGATGAGGAACCATTGAATAATTCAAGACGTTGTCTCTAAGGTTTAAAACAAGACAGGAAATCCAGCCCTTCATGCCAACACTGGGTAGGAAGGGCTCAGCATGGCTTATTTTGCTGACCACTCAATCGCTTTATGACATTCTTTTTTATTGCCTGATATTTTAAAAGTTGTTCTAAATTTGGCATGGAAACATGTTGACATTTGTAAGGCTAGGGTTAAGAGTCTATTCTGACCACCTTACAATAGGTCTTCACTGATGTTCCTTATTAACTTGGTATAAAATATCAACATCAAAAAGTCACTCATCCACCACTACCCCAAACAAAGCTCCTTTGTAATTAATGATTTATTTAGAAGCAGATATTTGTCATGTGACATATACTGTAGAAATTGCAAAGGACCAGCACCCTGGAGTGAACATACTCTATCCAGAAGAACATGTGCCCTACCCTTTTTGCTTTTATAATTAGGTTAGAAATCCTAGATCTTGGGCTACAAAAATGATTCACCATTTATGAACACATGATCTTTCAGAGTATCTGAATCAGTTCCCAGCACTGATATTGGTCACAAACACCTATAACAACTTCAGGATTTTCAATGCCTTCTACTACCTCTGTGGGCATCCATACATAGTGTCATACACTCATAAACACATACAGATATACTCATAAATAAAAATAAATCTAAAAAACTATATCTTAAACATTTCTAATTTTAGAATATTTCTAGACTTTTAAAAAATTAAAATTCCTACTTATTAAATTACTCCATAAATTAGAAAAGGAAACAATACATTCAAATTTTATTTATGATAATACAACACTGATACCTAAGTTATATAATGACACGATAAATGAAAATTGTAAACCTATCTTCCACTGAACATAAACTCAAAAATTCCTAATAAAATACTTACAAAGTATATTCAAAAACAGATTTAAAAATATCATTCTTCATTATCAACTTAGTATCATTCCAGGGATGCTGGAATCTTTCAATGTATGCAAATTGATAAGTGTAATTCACCATATACATGAACTCAAGGATAAGGAAAGTTAGGAGATCATTTCACTTGATGCTGCAAAGACCTTTGACAAAATCCCAACATACATTCATAATAAAATTCTGGAGATACCAAATGTAGTGGTTTGAATAGGTTCAGCCCCGATAGACTCATGTGTTTGAGTGCTTGGCCCACAGACAGTAATACTATTAGGAGATGCATCCTTGTTAGAATAGGTTTGGCCTTGTTGAAGGAAGTGTGTCACCATGGGAATGGGCATTTAAGGTCCTATGCTCAAGTCCTACCTAGTGTGGAGAAGAGATACTCTTCTTAGTTGCTTTCAGATCAAGATGTACTCTCAGCTCTTTTTCCAGCATCATGTCTGACTGGATGCTGCCATGCCTCCTGCCATGATGATAATGGACAAAGCCTCTGAAACTATAAGCCAGCCCCAGTTAAATGTTATACCTTATAAAAGTTTCTTTGGTCATGCAATAAAACCCTATTTAAAGCACCAGAGATGGATAGAATGCATCCCAACATACTAAAGCCTATGTATAAGAAAAATGATAGCTACCACTATATTAAGTGGAAGATAACTTACAACATTTCCACAAGGGTGTCTACTTTTACCAATGCTATTCAGTATAGTGCTTGAAGTCCAAGTTAGAGAAGTATTATAAGAAAATAAAAGGAATACAAATACAAAAGGAAGAAGATAAATTAGTCCTTTCGCAGATAAGTTGGTTCTGTATATGACAAATGCCAAACATTGGACCAGGAAACTTCATTGTTGGATAAACACTTCAGCAAAATGACAGGTTACAAAGTTATCATACTTAAACAAGTACCCTTCCTATATCCCAAAGACAAAGGGATAGATAAAAAAGCCAGGGCAGCAGTCCTATTCACAATAACCTCAAAAATACCTAGGAAACACAGCCCAGTAAGAACCTGATATTAGGAGAAACCTTTGACATTGTTACTGACCAATAAACCAATGGAAGAAAATTGACCCTTCTTGATCACACTTTGTCTGCACAGAATTTTCACTAACAGAAAAATAGGTGAGGGAAGGAAGTTTGTATAACTACTATGTGGAAAGACAAGGAGGAGTTTTGTCTCCGAGACATAAATTTGATAGTGTCCAGTGTTGGTTTGAGTCCCAGTTCCAAGCACACTACTGATATGAGCTTTGGAAAGACATCTACCATGTTTTTTTATTTTTTCAGTGTCCTTATCTATAAAATGGGGATAATAATAGTGTTTGCCTTTTTGCATTGTAATTATTCAATTAAAAAGTGCATTAGACTAAACACACAGTAAGTAGACACTGCTGCTGCTGCTGCTGCTGCTGCTATAGCTTCCATGAACAGCAGCCTCTACAGTAACTCAACCACCACCATCTATCAAGGAAGGCATCTTGTGGGTGGCTTTGATTCTGACCTCAACTATTCAATATTATAGGAAATAGAATAGTTTTCCAAACCTGGGTAGCTGAGAGTGCTCCTTTGTCTAAGCAGGAATAATGATAATCCTTTGTCTGTGAATTCAGATTCAGTGAATATTAATTAGAAACTCATACTAAATTTCTGGAATAATGAGTTGATGTAGACCTGTCCACAATAAAGTGTTTCTTTAGAACCACTACCTGTACTGGAGATAGTATCTTTGGTGTTCTGAGAATGTTCTAACTTTAGGTCTCAGTGGAGATATAGTTTCTCTACTGGACCTTTTCTTACCTATAACCTCACTCCCAATGACATGGTATTTTGTAGCATTGGCAGAATGCTACTATATGGAAGTTTATGTCCATGAGATTCAAATTCTAGTTTTGGTTTTTTTTTTTTTTTTGGTGTTCTTAATTCTCTCTTAACTTCTTTACCTCTGGAAGAAATAAAGGCACTTCTATTTATGTGGTTTATGAACACTGCATGGTTCAATTAGAGTGATGTATTGTTGAGGCACATTTAAACCACATGCATATGACATATACTACACAAATGACTTTACAATCTACTGTAAATGTCAAAATCTTTTAAAGGAAGTCATTAAATGCTAATATAATAAAATTCTTCCAGAAAAAATAATACAGTGTAAATCATCATACCTCTTGAAATGGTTAATCATTATTAGTGTCTGGTAATTGTGAGCAAGACCAAAGTTGGACTTTTTTATTGGTTATTTAATTTATTTCCATCCCCTCCCCCTGCTTCTATGAGGGTGTTCCCCCACTCACCCCAGGCTCACCACCATAGCACACCCCTACACTGGGACATTGAGCCTCCACAAGACCAAAAGTCTCCCCTCACCATTCATTCCAGAAAAGGCAATCCTCTGCCACATATACAGCTGGAGCCATGGGTCCCTCCATGTTTTCTCCTTGGTTGGTAGTTTAGTTCCTAGGAGCTCTGGGGGGTCTGGTTGGTTGATATTGTTGTTCTTCCTATGGGGCTGCAAACCCCTTCCAAGCTGAACTTCTGATGAATCTAAAAGTGGAAGATATGGAAAAGGGTGTCGAGCACCTAGTGATGAGTAAGACCCACACTGGGCCTGCTTTAATGAACGATAACATTCATTTGTAATTGTAATCACTATAATAATGGGATGGAATTAAAGTATTTGAAAGCACAGTTCAGTCTATTAACTAGTTTGGATCTTTTTCAGCACTTCTGTTTATAACATTAATTTGCTTAACAAAGCCCTTTTTCACAGATAATGCAAGGCCAACATAAGCCCAGCTTATGTCTACATGATCACAATACTTCAGTTTATAAGGGCCACATTAACTCAGATTTATAATGGCAACAAAGTGAGAAAGAGCAAAGCATAGAGCAGGCTGTGAGCTATGCTGTCTTATTTTGTTTCCGTGCTTTGTTCTCTTTCTATCACAAATTTCACCTCTATTGCTACTCTACATGTGATATTAGGATTAGAACAGTTCCAGGGAAACAATCAGGGCTAAATGTGTGTTTTTAAATAGAGACCTACTTATTGAAGCTGGTTACTCTTCAATGAATGTAACATTAGTAACATAAGAAGATAATACAGAAATGTTAAATTTTATTGCTAATCTTAAATCTTGCTTTAGGGAGGAGAAAAACCTTAATACTATTGCAAAAGAGTCAAGTCACAGTAGATTAACATTGGTGTACATTAATAATGAAAATAGCTGAGCCCGATTAGTGTCACTTAAAGTTTTGTGAATCACAGATATGGCCTTACAAATTAAACAGCTTGAATACCAGATAAAGAGTCTAGGCGAATAATGATTATTTTTAATAGTTAAAACCTTCATGTGTCTCCTAAAGGAAAATTTATCACTGGTGTAGAACAGTGTACTATTCACTCTAGAGTGTGAAAAGAATGGGACTTTGCTAGCCATAAAAAGTGTAATAAAGAAGCCACTAAAATTGATTTTCATTTAAGTAGATTACGAGTGGTTTTTTTCCTTAACTGGAAAGTGTATTCTGTGCTTCTTCAGACTATTTTTAGCCATTATACTATTTATATAAGTATGGTTATAGGATGCTCCACTTAGGGATATGTAAATGTCCCATATTATCTTCACCGTCAACTCCAAAACATTTCTCAATTTAATAGGAAGAGAAAACTATAGAAATAAGTGTGTAAATGATTTTCAATAAAAATACACATAGACCAAGTTGTGAGGCAGACAGAATGAATAGGTCCCTGTTGTCCTGATTCTCAGTTTGTGTTGCCCTCTGTAATTTTTCCAACCTTAATATGCCCAGTGGCCTCATCTGTAGCCAAGAACCTTTTAGTTCAATAGTCCAAACAGGCATAAGCTTCTGTTTCCCATCTGCTTTTCCATCTTCTACTCTGTCTCCAGAAAATTTACTGTCCTCAGTCCATTTTATCAGACCCTTACTGTCTTTCAAGAGTGTTATTAGTAGTAGTAATGACAGTAGGAGGAATCATAATATAACAATGAAAACAATGGCCAATGTTGAGTATAATCACTGTTTTATTATGCTCTAGGCACTTTGTAAGCATTTTACATCCAGCACTTCATTTAATCCTCACTTTATACATGATGAAATTGAGGCTTAGAAAGATTAATTGTCTTGTCTAAGGTCCCATAGTGAATAAAAGGACTCAATTTGTTTGTTTAATTCCAAAGGGCTAGGCTTTTAACCAATACTATTCTACAACTCTATGCTGCTTTTTTAGTTGTAGGAAAAGTAATAAGAGTTAATATCCCAGAAAGTATTTTTAAAGTATTTTAAAAAGGCAAAGTGGATTTTTTTTCTACACAATCATTTATAGTTCTTGATTAGACTTACCTGGATATCAATGAGTTGGAAAAGAAGGAGGGAGAAGGACCATGGGAGTTGAATAAGCAAGGTGATAATAATACACATGTGTAAAAATTTCATATCAGAATCCATTATTTTGTAAATGGAAATAAAGTAAGAAGGCTATGTATGGCAGATTCTATTACATTCAGCATTCAGGGGACAGAGGTATGAGGATCCACCTGAGATTGAAGTCAATGTGGTCTACACTGAGAATTCCAGGCTAGCCACCTTAATAGTGAGACACTATCTCAAAAAAGGAGGAAAGGAACAAAAAACGAGATCAGAGAAAAGTAGAGAAAAAGAAATAACAATTGATTCTTGGTGCAAAATATATAGTTTGAATTTCCAAGTAGACAACCTTATAAGCATCCCCTTTGTCAAGTCATAGGACAATCAATATAAAGATTAGATGAAACTGATATATATCTATATCTACATCTATATCTATATATCTATGCATATCTACATCTATATCTATCTATCTATCTATCTATCTATCTATCTAACTAACTATCTATACTGTTTCCATCCATTCACAAAATCTTAATAACATATAGCCAGAATAGAAGGGTTTGTTTGATTCAACAGAGGTCATGCCACTTCTCATAAGAAGTACAAATGGCCAATAAGTTTATTAGAAATGCTTGATAGCCTAAGCCACTAGGAAAATGTAAATCAATAGGACCTTGTGATTCAATGTCACTGTCAGAATGGTTATCAAGAAAATACCAATTTTGGTAAGAATGCAGAAGGAAAATAGCTCTTACACATATTTGGTGCAAATGAAAAATTATATAGTCACTGTGAGAGTCATTATGGAGGTTTCTTTAAAAAAAGGAAAGAAAGATCTACAATTAGAACTAATATATCAACTAGTTATACCACTTCTAATTATATATTTAATGGAATCAAAGTCATCATCCAATAGGTACACTGCAAATCCATTTTTTATTGTGACACTATGCACAGTAGCCAAATGTGGGATCAGCCTAGATCTTTATCAGTAATTGAATCTATAATGTTAATGTGGGCCATATATACAATAGAATTTTACTCAGCAGTAAATAAAACTGAAATTTTATTTGCTGGAAAATGGACAGAACTATAGATTATCGTTTTAAGGCAACTAAGGTAGACTCTAAAACACCCATGTCAGAGATACAAAACAGTATCAAAACAAGATGGACTGAAAGTAGAGAAGGTCTACTAGCAACTGGGACCATGGCTATGAGGAGGAATAAGATAACAGAAGGTAAGAGAGATCATAAGACAGAGTAGATATGATGAGTATACAATAAATGTATATATTGAAATATCACAGTAATAGTGACTCATGTGAGAAAGAACTGCTTCAGTTCACTTTTCTAAAATGACAAATTTAAAAGTACCTTTTAAATTAACATTCATTGGGAGGAATGTCTGGTTAGATTTTTTCAAAACCTACTTTTAATAAGGGTTCACAAATGCTTTAACTTCCCTTCTAGGCCACTACCCACCAGAGGTAGTATAAAAGAAAAGTTAATGAAGCATAGGAGGGTGTGGACCTGTTAAGAAATAGTTCTTTGGAGCAAATCCAATCTGCAGTATTAGGATATAAGCAGTTCAATACACTCAACACAACAGTGGTAGTTCAATCCATTCACAAACAACATTCACAAATCAGCAATGACAGGTCAATCCAGCAGCAACTGCAAGGTTCTACCAATTGGACTGAGTCCAAGGAAGTGGCAAGAAGCCGCTGGAACACCACTAGAAGATTTTTGGTGCATTTTTCTCTATGAAGCCATAACAAACAATGGCCAGCAAAGATTGGTAAGACATACCAATACTATCCATCATCATCAGAGAGAAGACCAGTGTCAACAAAGCCCAAGGATAACCATAAAAGAATGGTAAGGTGTACCAATACCATCCAGTGTCATCCACTATCTTTTGGGTTATATATATATATATATATATATATATATATATATATATATATATATATATATCCCTTTCAAACATCATGTGTTCTCTCAAGCATCTACTTTGGCAAAACATCACATGCTCTTTTTCCAGGCTGCTTCCAGAAAAACACCAGGTGTCTCTTCTCAACAAAACATCCTCCCACATGTCTGCTTCAGAAAAAACATCCTCTCATAAGACAGTTTCCAGAAAAACATCAAATGACACAACTGAGTCTCCAAAAAAAAACAGAAATTTTCACTTCAGGGATAGGGCATGGATATCACAAAATACCTGTGGAGGCCAGAGAACTCTTTGTGAGAATCAATTCTCTCCTCCTGCCATGTGGATGGAACTCGGGTTGTCAGGCCTGGTGGTAAGTGCATTTGCCCCACTAAGCTATCTCACCAGGGCAAGATGGCAAGTTTTATCTAATAAATAATATAAAAGGAATAAATAACATGATGACTTGTTCAAAGTATGACCTGTGGATCAGAAATAGAATTAAAGACTCATTCTATACCTATGGAGTCAGGATCTGACATTTTAACAAGGCTCCAGATAGTCCCTACACATACTTTGAAAGAATACCTGGCTGTGCTGGACTTATGATTAGAAGATACTGTCATTTAGCTCTCCATCATTCATACCTGTCTTCCTCTGTAGTTTTCCGCCAGCGGACCCTACACGATAGTGGATTGTCCTGGACGGGAGACGAACAGGACCTGTGAAGTGGGGGGAGAGCAAAGAGGGACACGACACCAAGTAACTGTATCAAGGTGTACTTTACTTAGGGTGCAGAGTGTTTATATAGTAAGGCAAAAAAAACGAAACCACAACCATCAGACTTTTAACATAAACATGAGACTGGATGAAGGGAGAGCAGCAGTCTGTTTACAGCAGAAACTTTAAGTGTGAGTTCTGGCAGAACCGAGCTGATTGTCAGTCTTTGATCTCTGGCAGTCAGCGTTTCGCACCACAGGTGGGCAGACACACAGTCCCAGGCCTGCCAAGGCATTTTTTGCTTTCAGGCCCAGCAGCATACTTTCGCTAGCGGCATACTTTTGCTTATGGGAACAGGGGAGGGAGACCACATTCCTCCCTTTCTCTCTGGAAGCTGTCATTGACTGAATAACCTTGTGCTTCATGGAAGCTGAGTTAATCACCATTGTAATAATATACTAATTGGTCAGTGACATGTGGGTAAGTGGTCATGTTGTTTGAATTAGGTTCTGAAACCAAGGGAAGATGATATCCTTTTAAAATCACTCAAGGAGAAATGGGGTCTCCTTCCTTTGGATGTTTGCACACTGAGAAAGAATCAGAGAAAATTCTGTCAGCATTTTGGAATATGGAGGACAGCTCTCCTCGTCTTGATAAGATAGAGACATCAGTTGAGAACAATCCCAGTCCACATCATCAGGAGTGTTTCCAATTATGTGAGATTAGAACTGGATCTACTGTTTGAAAGTATTTGAATCAATCAGGATTTTCTATTATAGCTCAGGGATCTCTAATCTCACCACTATTGACATTTAGTGCTGAATAGACATAGTAGGTCTCAGAGTTCAGCTGGACTTCTAAAGCCTACTACATATAAATTTGCTGGTTTCTTTATAGCTCAATGGATAGGTGAACAATATAAATTTAGGAAATCCTAAAGATGAATAGGGCATTGTTTCATGTATGAGGATTCTCTAGCCTTAAGAATATACTATGAAATATCAGTTGCTATGCTCCTCATTTCCCAAACCAGTACTTTTTGCCAGTGCAGTCTATGTTCTTACCAATTTCAACTGCTATTTCTAATATGTCATGTCTGACTCTAGCTCTCTGAATATAAAAATAATGTCATAGTGAATTACTTTTCCTCTATTTTATTTATCTTAAAAAGTCATTAATACAGTTCAGAACACAATGAAACTTGAATGATGCTTTAAAACAATACATCATACATTTATTTTTTTTTGAGAATTTTCTTTATATATATATATATATATATATATATATATATATATATATATGATTTACCTCTTTGCTTCGCTAACTCAAGATCACCCTGAATGTCCTCCTTCCAATATTTTGCTCGTTAAAAAAATCTCTTAAAAAATGCAATTGATAGCTCAGTTTGTGCTGGCTATGGAGTACAAGGATAGGACCATCCTCTGAAGAGTGGCTACCTGCCAGAGATCACATCCTTGAAAGAAACTGACTCAACATTCCCCAGCAGCAACTGTCAATAGCTGCTCATCTAGGGGTAAGAATTATGAGTCCCTTCCCTTTCCATGCTGATATGTTAACTGGCTTAATCTTGTGCAGGTGTTGTGCAGGGAACTCATTGATGTTTGTGAGTAGAGTGGTTCTGTCATATCCAGAAGACACTGTTACAGTCTAATCCTCCCCAACCTCTGACTCTTAGTCTTTCTACCTTATGTTCGGCAATGCATTGATTACACAAAATTATTTGTTTTAGAACTGTATGTCATTTCAAGATAAAAATATTACACCATTAAACTCCTAGGGTCAGTGGCATAAAGTGAGTATTTTTGCCTTCACATCCTGATTACACTTAAATTCCTTTCCTAATTTGAAGAGTCCTTCATTACAAAGGCTTTATTTCTGACTCATTGGAAATATAGCCTAGTTTCATAAAGAAACTTACCAGGGACCAGCCAGGAGGCACAGGCCACAGAAGCAGCAGAGCAGCTAGAACAAGGTCCTTTCTGCCTTCATCTACACCCAGGAAGTGGGGCTGTTCCACAGCCCTCTGTGCGCCATTCCTGCCTGTGGAGAGCTTGTCTCCAGGGAGTGCTCTGGCCCCAGGATTCAGTGACTATCTTAAGGCAGGACCAGCCAGGAGCACACAGGCCTCAGAAGCAGCAGAGCAACTGGAACAGGGTCCTTCTTGCATCTATCTGCACCCAGGAGCTGGGGCTGATCCACACCCCTCCATGCATGGGTCTTGCCAGGAGATGATCTCCTATGAGTGCTGACACATGCTTACAGACCCACAGAAGGAACAAGCTCCAGCCAGAGACAGCAAGAACATATAACACCAGAGATTGCCAGATGGCAAAAGGCAAGTGCAAGAATCTTACTAACAGAAACCAAGAATACTTGGCATCATCAGAACCTAGTACTCCCACCACAGCAAGTCCTGGATATCCCAACACACCGGAAAAGCAAGATTCAGATTTTAAATCATATCTCATTATGCTGATAGAGGATTTTAAGAAGGACATAAATAACTCCCTAGAAGTAATACAGGAGAGCACAGGTAAACAGCTACAAGCCCTTAAAGAGGAAACAGAAAAATCCCTTAAAGAATTGCAGGAAAACACAACCAAACAAGTGAAGGAACTGAACAAAACCATCCAGGATCGAAAAATGGAAGTAGAAACAATCAGGAAATAACAAAGGGAGGCAACTTAGGAGTCAG
>NC_045030.1:131332556-131335359 GCF_008632895.1 Mastomys coucha
GGCAGATGTCATACAGACCCTACAAGAATACAAATGCCAGCCCAGGCTACTATACCCAGCAAAACTCTTGATTACCATAGATGGAGAAACCAAGGTATTCCATGACAAGAAACTTACCAATGATTTCTCCATGAGATTGATGGAGGTTGATGCTAATGCTTTCTGAATCCGCTCTCTTTTTCCCCCTCTTATTTTATAAATTTGCTAGAAGAGAACCCAAATGAAGTCCGCATCATTGGCTAATAGGCATAAGAACAACCAATCATTTTGGTTTGACCAGGGTTGTAGGAATACCACCCCAAATCCTGTATCCAGGAAAATACCTTAGACTAAGGAAAGCAAAGATATCTAGTTATCTACTAGATGTATCCATAGGCAATAAGGTACACTAAAATACTAGTAATTTAAAGTAAATCTCAAGTCTTATTTGTAATATTTAATTATAATAACTTCTGATTTTCAAAGTATGAAATTTTAATGTGGCATTTTGTCATATACATGTTCAATTTTTCTTTCTTAGTAGAAGATAGTGATAGCATTATTAAAATCATATACAGTTTTATATGACTATATCTCTAAATATCAGTGTCTCACATGAAGTAGTCACTCTTGCTTACTGAATTAACAATTCTATAACTTTTATTGTGTTTTATTTTCCTCCATAATGGAGATATTATCTCCAAAATTTGTGAAGGATTAATAAATGTATATGTGAAAGGGATTATGCTATAAACAATACATAAAACATCAATAATAATGATTTCATGTAATATATGATAATATCTTTTTTTATTGATTTCCTTACTGACTGCTAGGCTCATTTAAGGCTTTATTTAAGTCTGTCCTTATAAACTGCTCATCAAAAGGGCTAATTACAAGATTAAAGGTGAAGTTTCAAGATTACAATCACCTCTGACATTAACTAAAAATTTATATCACAGTGTTCATTCTTTACATATATGGCTATCTAAAACCCTCTAGGCAAACAAAATTTGTTTGCTAGTATGTGAAGGCAAAAGGCTGTACTTCTTTTCTGTGAGTTTACATACTTTATCACAGAGAGTTACAGAGAGGTCAATTAAGTTGCAAATGTCAACAGGATGAAATCCAGCAAGTAGATCCAGTCAGTGTCATTCTAATTCTGGTGCTTTGCTTTTCTATTGTGTACTCTGTGTGCCTGATAAATGATGTAGCTTTGATAAGCTATAACATGTAATGTGTGCTCATATATAGAACAAGGGCTGGCTTTCCTGAAAGACTAACAAACAAACAAACAAAAAGCAGAGATTATATCCCTCTTTCAAGTAGGTTTCATTTTTCCTAGTTCTTAAGTTTGAACCTGTCTTTATGTATTGACTACTAGCAGTGTATACTTGTAAAATGTACAGTGGAGAAAGGAAGTCAGAGCATTTGTCTGGGGTGAGATACTATCCCACCATGCTCCTCCTTTATGCACCAGAGCTTTATACACATACTTGCATGCATACATATTTACATAAGACTTCCTTTCAAGGTCTGTTCATAAAAGTCCATTTAGAGGGTTGAATACATTTTCTTCTGGAGCCATTTTATTTTAAGAATGGGTTCTTAAACATTGAGCAACCTTAATGACAAAGAAATTAATTAATTTCTATTGGTGAGATTTCTTGCACTGACTTGTGAGTCAGTTGGATTTCTTGGGATCTTCTCAAATTATGGAAGAGCCAGCCATCTTTAACACTTGTGTTATCCCACAGGATAGAAGAAGAGGTAGAGAAGGAAAGATAATAAGAGAAGTGAGAAACAGAGGTGAGGGGAGTTATTCTGAAGCTCTGAAGTAATCTGCACCTATTTAGAAGTGAGAAAACAGAATTCAAAGGACCATGCCACATGAAAAAGCATCAAAAGCTTAAATAAACTACAGAAAGTCCAGGAATGATAAAACAAAAGGAAAGCAAGTGAATTGATACTACTATTTTGTTCTATTTCTAATGAAAAAAAAAAGAATGGGAAATTACAACTCACTTGCTTTATAAGGCTAGTAGCAAAAAGAACACTGTAGTCAGAATTACAGGTTTACATCTCAACTTCATCACTCTATGTGGCCATAGAAAAACTTCCTTTTCTCCTTTGCACTCTAGTTGACTTATATAATTGGCATTAACAAAACAATTTCATAGTCAATTTACAGTGATGAAGATAGAACACTTGCAGTGCTTAGGGTAAAGATGGCATAAGGTAAGGATTCTGTACATTAGATTTATGGTGATGTATTATTTTCACCTATAATATGGACACCATTTTTTCTGGCAACAACATAGGGTGATATATACACATTTTGCTATTCTTTCCAAAATGATGATTGCCAGATCTAGTCCTTAATGTGGCGATGAATAGTGGCTCAGGGAAGAATGAGAAATAGAGCGCATACTGAGCCATCATCTCAGGAGTCATAAAACTATCATTAAAGCTTTGTTATCTAGACTCATGCTGTGAAAACTTCTTGAATGATGTGGTTATACATCTAGGTTTAAATCTATACTATGGTATTTTCATCTTATTTTACTTCCAAGAAAAGACGTAGCCTTCCTGAGATTCAATTTACTTAATTTGTTCAACAAGGGTGCTAGCATGTGCCTCACAAATTACAGAGTGGATATTTCCTGATATATTATCCTATTTTTATCATTCAGAATTTCCAAAGATTATATGAATATGATTATAATCAATATAAATTATTAAAATTATCCATAGTTAATTTAAATAAAAATAGATGTTTATATATAAATATAAAAATATGTTTACATTAAAATATATATTATTT
>NC_045030.1:131335547-131348819 GCF_008632895.1 Mastomys coucha
AATATAAAATAGTATATATAAAGTATAAAATATAAAGAATAATATGAATTTTATATAAACCACTTATTACACACATATACTTATATATGATATATATGCACATATATAGTCTATACATATATTCAAATGACCAATTCTTCCCCAGTGAATGGATTTTGGTAACACTGTTCTGGAAGCAGTTGATCTTAGACATATATTTTGATACTTGGATCCTCAAGTCCACTTTATTGATCTACTTGTTTGTCCTTATGCCAGTTTTGCACTCTTTCAATTATTATAGCTTTGTAGTAAGCTTGAAATTGGGAATTTTTTATTTTAATCTTTCACATATGTTACTTTTCCAGGTTATTTTGTTTTGTGCTATTCAGAATCACATGTCCTTCCATATTCCACATGAAATTTGTACATTTTTCAAAGATTAAGGTTGATACATACATGCATGTGTGTGTATGTGCATGCATGTGTGTGTGTGTGTGTGTGTGTGTGTGTGTGTGTATGTGTGCATTTGTGTGTGAAAGGGTTTCATGTAGCTCTGGCTGTCCTAAAAATCATTATGACCTTGAACTTATGATCCTATTGCATCTATTCAAAGTACTGGTATTATAATATGGCTAGATGGAATTTTTATAAGAGTTTCATTAAATCTATGGTTTATTTTGCAAAGTAGTGTCATCATCATCATTATGAAATTTGTTCTTTGAAAATTTCATGCATGTGCATAATGCATCCTGGCCACTTTCACTCCCATCCTATCCCAGTGTCCTAGACCCCTATTTACTCTACTTCTTCTCTACACATATTTTTCTCACATTCATGATGTTTTATTTTATGACCTACTATGTTAGACCAGACACATGTGTGTGACTATGGGTTTGTAGCTACCAATTACAACATCGTAGGCTCAACAGTGAGTGTGTAATTGAGCACAATGGTCCCTAGTCCTCATTCTAAGAATCTATTAGTAGCTAATAGTTCAGCATTAAAATGTAGGACCACATGAGCCCCTTCCTTTTCTATGACTGATTGTTAACAGTCCTATGTGGGCCCAGTTAAGATAACTGCAGTTGTGAGTCCATGTTTGCTATGGTTATACTAAGTCTAGAAGATACTATCCTACAGCACAGCACTTTACTTTCTCATGTCATTTTGACATTATTTTCTGTTCCCTCTTGCCTATTCCCCGTGCTTTAGAGAAGGTGATATAAATTGTCCTCTTTCAGGATGAACCCATAACAGTCTCATACTTGCAGTACTTTTGGCAACCATGAATCTTACATATTTACTGCAGTTCATGGCAGAAAGGGACTTCTCTGATTAAGCATGAAGAGTAGCTTTTGTCTATTGGAATAAACACAAGATTTAGGAGGCAGCTGAATGCTATGTCAATTTCATTACATAATAATAGTGAATGCTAAATAGGGAGACCTATGATCTCCCTAGTCAGACTGTTAACACAGCTTACAATAAAAGGCATGGGCTCTTTTCCATGAAGCAGTCCTTCAATACAGTCAGTGTGATTGACTAACCCCACAAACTTGTGCTACTAATATACAAGAGGCCACTTCTTTCCCAAGTAGTTAGGTTTTTTTAGTTTACAAGGTTTAGGCTTGGCTAATATCAGTGATACCTTTGCTCCCTCAGTTCCATGCATAGAACCTTCTGGGCCTTTGAAAGTTAGTCAGCAGAGAACCTTCCAGTCCAGCAGAGATCCAGATTTCTTTCTCTACATCTTGCAACCAAGACATGTGGTTCCTTCATCAACAGGGTCTTATCTCCTAATTCTGATATGCAACCAAGAGTACTGACAAGAGTCTGTATTGTTTTAGGAACTTTGAATGCCTCTTCTTTGGAACCATCCTATACCCAGGACTGAGAATATTGTTCAGTATCCCATTGTTAATAGGAATAGCTATATATAGCTATACAGAGTAACTTCCTTAAGTCTCTCTTTTGTGTTTTAGTTAGGATATAAGATAGTAGATTTGTATATCACTTTTTCATGTACTTTTTCATATACTTTGGTTAATGCCCCCACCAAGTATCATTGTCTCCCTAGTCACCTTACTCTCCCATCTCTTTTCTAAACTTTTCTGTCCCTGGACATTCATCCTTCCTTCTCTTCAGTTTTCTTTTATCTATATTCTATTGCCCCATCTTAAGGTGACCCTACCTGGATGTTCTCATTTGGGTAAGAAAAACGCTTATCTGTTTACATGTATATACTATTAAAGTTCAAAAGTTTGACATTCATATGGTATTTGTTTTGCAGCATCTATAATTGAAAAATATCTTCTTTTATGATTCTCTGAATTTGTTGTGATATCTTCCAAATCATTCCTTTCCTCTGATTCTGATGTCTTTTCCTCAACTTAATCCTTCCATTACTACACCAAATAATCTTAACAGAAATAAAGGCAATATACATAGGATACTCATCACATTATCAGATATTTGCTAAGCTTTCTACAGAATATAATAATTGTATCTGTTTGGAGATAGGTAACTTTGCGTCTGAAATATAGACAGGAACTAGAACATATGTTCATAATATTAGAGAAAGGCAGTATATGTCTTTATTTTGTCTACTCAACTTTCTATAAAAATAGAACATAAAATGCACTACAGATAGGTATATTAAAACTGCTCATGAAATGGTGTATTGTGTGCATCTTCATTGTCTCTAAGGAGAACTGAAGTGTTTCTCTTTTAGAGGTGGATAATATTATTTTTATTTTATATTTGGAAATATTTGTTTTTATTTTATGTTATGAGTATTTCACCTGCATATATTGAAGTGCAACAACTGTATGCTTGCTACCCAAGGAGGCCAGAATATTGAATTGAATTCTCTGGACCTACAGATACTTATTGGATGCTGGAAACTCTTCATGAGAAGTGACTGCTTTTAGCCTACTGAAACATCTCCCCACTCCCCAATTATAAATTTCAATTTATCCCCTTTCTTGCTATACAATACGACATATAGCTTATAGGATGTTTCTTCTTTACTAGCCTTTTAAAATTTTCAACTGCTTTGTCGCTTTCCTCTTTACTGGCTCTTTCCTTGCTCTGCTAGAATCATATTTCTGTGCTGAAGCACACCTTGCAGTTCCTCATTTCCAGATTCTAGGCAGAACGTTCATAACTAGGTCAGTCTGCTTTTCTTAATCAGTTACCTGAGTTCTGACTTCATCCATCTTCTCCCTGGTTCTATTTTATTATTCTCTGATAGATTCGCTACTGTATCCTAATACTGCTCATATCTCACCATAAAAAAATACATGGGCCATAACTCATATTGAAATAGTTTTCCTTTGCCTCACAGCCACAAAATTTGGTCCCCTAAGCAAGAGCAATATATATTTTCAAGTATTAATAGAGTGTCTGACTGGGCACTATTTGAGATAACTTCTAGGAAAATGTCTAACCTTGTATTCTAAAACATTTGATATGTTTTGATCTGTTGGCTTTCTTTAGGCTGTGCACACTTTGTATGAAGGGAGGCTGCTTCATAAAGCATCACACTGAATACAAGAAAATCAATAAGCAATCTGTGTGATAATTAATTAAGGTGCCAGAATGAATTACTGTTTCTTCCTCTCCCGGTTTGGGTCAGAGTCTTGCTTGATTTGGGAAGTTGTCCATTTTCAATTACAGTCTGTGTGTGTTCTTTTGAGGTGACAGGGATGAATGAATGGCAGAAAATCATACTAAAGCAGAAAACTATGGGGTAGGTTTAATATGGCAAAGATGTGACTTCAAAAGGTAATTCAAATATGTAGCTGTTATAAAGTAGGGCAGTGTAGAAGTTTCTTGCTCCACATTAATACGTAAGAGTACAATAAATCCAACTTTGTTCTCTGTGCATTGTTCTGTATGATCATATACTTACACAACCCACTTTCTAAGAGCTCATGTCAGAAATAACACAGTGTGCCAAAAGTGCATCTATGTTCAAGTATATTATAGTTACTGCATTCAGAGAATGTTTAATCTACCAAGGGGAATTAATATTAAACTAAGTCACATGTGCTAATGGGGAGCATACCTTATTCAGCCAGAATTTTTCTATAACCTATGTTTACTATTCAAATAAAGCCAGAAATCATACTGAAAGCTTTCTGTTCTCTCCTCTACATCATAAAGCTGAAAATATAAGCAAATAATAAATGAAGATATCTCTTAAAATATATTAAAAATATATTGTGATATCTGGGTGACCTTAGTATGGAATATACAATATCATTGATCCATACCCAAACATCCTTCTTGTATTTTATTTTTTTAAGATTTATTTTTTTATAAGTACACTGTTTCTGTCTTCAGACACACCAGAAGAGGGCATCAGATATCATTACGGATGGTTGTGAGCCACCATGTAGTGGCTGGGAATTGAACTCAAGACCTCTAGAAGAGCAGTCAGTGCCCTTACCCATTGAACCATCTCTCCAGACCCACCAAACATCCTTCTTATTTGTCACATTCTTTTCCTCTTCAAATCAACCCTAGGCTAAGTGTGGTAGTGTATACCTTTATTGTCAGCACTCAAAAGGAAGACAGATCTCTGAATGTGAGGATGGCTCATTATACAAAGTGAGTTCCAGGCCATGCCAGTTAGAGCTACATAGTGAAATCCTCGTCTCAAAAAAATTTATTTGGGATTGGTGAGATGGCTCAGTGGTTAAGAGCAATGACTGCTCTTCTAAAGGTCCTGAGTTCAAATCCCAGCAACCACATGGTAGCTCAAAACCATCCATAAAGAGATCTGATGTCTTCTTGTGGTGTGTCTGAAGACAGCTACAGTGTACTTACATATAACAATAAATAAATCTTTAAAAAATTATTCTTCTCAGTTTTTCTCTTATTTTTGATATTATAATATAATTACATAATTCTCCCATCTCTTTCCTCTCCCAAACACTCCCATATACCTTTCCTTGCTCTGTTTCAAATTCACGGCTTCTTTTATCATTAATTGTTGTTATGTGCATATATGTATATTTATGCAATATATTTTTAAATATTACCTGCTCAGTATGTATAATGTTATTTGTATGTATGTTTTCAGGGTTGCCTGTTTGGTATTCTATAACCAGCTGGTGGGATCTTCCCTGGATCAGACCATTTCTCCCACTCAGCATTCCTTGGTTGCCTGTAGTTCTTTATGTAGGGTTGAATGCTCATGGGCTTTCCCCATCTGCTTTGACACATCTATTGTCCTTGTTTAGATCACACTTAGGCAGTTATACTGGTGAGACTGTATGTGTATAGCTTCTGAAGTTACATGGTCTCACAGCAAACTCCCCTTGGTTCTTAAAATATTTGTTCCCTGATCTGCAATGTTCCCTGAGCCCTGGTTGGAGGATTTCTTTGGTAGATGTATTGATTGGCTTCAGGTTTCATAACTATGCATTTTTCTTGGTTGTGGTTTTCTGTAATGGTCTCCTTCTGTTGCAAATAGAAGTTTCCTAGACAATGGGTAGGGACTCCACTATTTATAGGCATGAAGACAACTATTTAGAATGGAGTTAGAGATTATGCTGTTTTAGCAGAATGATAATTGTAGGATCTTATCCAAAATCCCTGACTTTACTAGCCCTGGAGGGTTGGCTAGGTTTGTGGTACCAGGTGTGATTTCCCTCATAAATTGTAGGTCTTAAGTCTGACTTGAGAACTATTGCTGCTAAAGTATGAGTGCCACTAACTCATGTATCCTTAGGGTTATTGGGTCATAGTGATCTTTTATGTGGTTCATAGGCACTACAATTGGGTAAGATTGTTGCCTCCCCTTCTTTGAAAGCTTACATGTCACCTTCTGGTGCCATGAAAGCTAGTGCTCAGGGAGGGGGCATTCAGGTCAGATCTAACTGTGAATTCTGTGTGTGATGTGCTTGGTATCTTCAGCAATAGACATGACTTACCTTTCATCTCTCAGGAGCAACAAAGGGTATTAGCAATAGTTTATAATGTTTTGTGAGTCTCTTGGACAACTCTGACCAACAATTCAAGAGCAGGCTTCTCATGCCTGATATTGGGGTTTTGTTAGGTGGTCTTTGTCTATTATAGAGAACATTGTCAGCCCAGTTAAGAAAATTTTATTTAAACAATTTACATCTATTTATACACTGAAATTTACTTTTAAAACTGTATAAATTAAATTTAGTTAGCATACAAAGTAATGGGTTTCATTATGACATTTTTATACATATGTATCACTCTAACTTGGTCTTTTTCCAGAGGAATATACTTAATAGAAAATATTCCTGGATTGCCTCATGTTAAATATATCAGAATGATTGAATGAAGGAGACTGGAGAGCTTCCATAAGTGCACAGATTATGATTTGCCCTGGAGGGCACAGGACTCATCAGGGGCCCTGGAACAGATCTTTTCAGGTCTAACATTCTGTGAAGTTAGTGTTTCTGAGGCAGTAGCACCTCTGGAAAAAATGGCTGAGTGCCAAGCCTACTTTCTTTAAATGTGTGTTTTAAGAACACTTGCCTGAGCCAATTTATTCTTAGCTCCATGGGCTTTATCATGGCTATGTCACATAGGGAGACAATGCTTATTGTGATGCAAGAATCTGAGCCCAAATGGGCTTAGGGTTTTCATAACTCAATTTAGTGTAATTATACTCAACTTAGGAAATGAATAAAGGGACCCTTTTCTCCCCAGCGGACACATGATTAATTGGTTTAGAAGTAAAAATGCCTTCAAAATAGACCTAAGCTCCACTGGGCTCCCAGAAGGTTGTTTTAAATCTCAATAGAGTTTACTTGGCCCTTCCTCATTAAAGTTGGATAAGATAAATTCAAAAGCCAAGGCCTTTTCATATCAGCAAGGGCAAGAGAAAACCTAAAGTAAGCACAAGAGTTTATTTAACATCAATGCCAGAGAGCTATCAAAGGCTAGCTGAATGACACACCTTTTAGGGCAAAACAGTGCTACATTTTACTGATTAGGGCTATTTTAGACTAAGTGTCAAGATATTTCGGGGCTAATATTATTTGAGGGAGTTCTATCTGATTCTATCCACACATTGAGACCTCTATAGTATCTACTTGATCTGTCTTGTCATGAATGATAATAATTCTAGGCACACCAGCTATGTGTATAACCGGTGCATTTCAGATGTAGCTATATATTTTAGCCTAAGCATGAATGCATGTGTGTTATATCCCTTTGTGAATAATTTGGAGATATTAAAGAATGGAAAGAAATGAGATTGTAGGAATAGTACAGCACAAATTGCAGATATATACAGTCAACTCACAGACTCCCAAAATTTTACATTCAGACATTTAAAAATGTCTGTTTTATCCTTAAATGTTCCCTCTAAAATGTGTATTTCTAAATGACTGCTTTAAAAGGAAAGTATTAGTACCATGGAAATTGAGGTCCTCTAAAAACCCACTTGGAAAGAAGCTCAAGATGAGGACCCAAAAATCACAGGCTCAGCGGCTCTGATGTTCACCAAGTTTCCAGATCCCTAGCTCATTGAGAAAATCTTAATTATTCTCAAATATATACCAATATTCTCATACCTAGTGAGGGGGCTTCAGAGAGAGAGAGAGAGAGAGAGAGAGAGAGAGAGAGAGAGAGAGAGAGAGAGAGAGATTCAGATCTCTTTTTGTGCAAAAGAAAGAAGGAAAAGAAAAAGTTAATCTTTTCAAAAAGCTGGTAGGCTGCACAGTGCTCTGTGATAGAAGTTCTTCAATGGCTGTACAGGGGCAGGATTTATTGTAAAGATAAGTACATTCTCTTATCAATGAGATAATTATTCCTCCCATGACCTTAAGATGACATTAATTGTATCAACCTTCCTAAGACACAGTCACTTGGCCAGGTGATTGACAAACCTAGCTTGATTAACTGTTTTGTAAAATTTAGTTAAAACAGTATTATACCATTTTTCCCTCCCTAATCTCCCTCCAGCTCCCTCATGTCTCCATCCCCACTACCTCTCAAACTCAAACATGGTTTCTTTTTCTTTAGTTATAATTGTTATATACACATGCAGAAATTATATATAAATGCAACCTGCTGAGTCTGTTTAGTGTCCTTTGTATGGATATATTTTAGGGATACTTGACATTGATGACTGTTTAGGAGTCTCATCCCCAGAAAAAAAAAAAATTCTTCTCTCAGCAGTTTTTAATTTCCTGTATCTCTTCATCTAAAGGGATGAGATTTTCACATGTAGATTGCCATGCTCAGTGCTATTCACTGTTCAGCTCTCATTTAGGCAGCCATGTTGGTGAGATTTCATGGATTTAGCATTCCTGTCATGGATAGAAAGCCTTATCTCACAGCATACTCTGTGATTCTCTGGCTCTTACAATCTTTCAACTCCGTCTTCGGCAGTGTTCCCTGAGTCACAGGTGAAGGAGTCCTTTTGTTGATGTATCATTTGGGGCTGGGCACCTCACAGTCAGTCTGCTTTTTGACTAGTCAGGGTTTTCTGTAATGGTCTCCATCTGCTGCAAAGAGAAGCCTTTTATGCAGGATGAGAAATATACCATCTGTTGGTATTAGGTCTTTAGAATGTGGTTAGAAATTAAAGATTTAGAAATTTTTTTTATTAGATGTTTTCTTATTTACAATATCTCCTTTCCCAGGTTCCCCTGCCCCCCAAAATAAAATAAAAATAAAATAAGAATAAAATAAAATAAAATAAAAAAACCAAAAACTACAACAATCTCCTGTTCTCTCCCCCTTCCCCCTGATCACCATCCCACCCCATACTGCTTACTAGTCCTGGCATTCCCCTACACTGGGGCATAGAACCTTCACAGGGCCAAGGGCCTCTTCTTCCATTGATGACCAACTTGTCATCCTCTGCTAAAGGCTTGCTCCTAGAGCCATGAGTCCCCGCACGTGTACTCTTTGGTTGGAGTTTTAGTCCCTGGGAGCTCTGAGGGTACTAGTTAGTTCATATTGTTGTTCCTCCTAAGGGGCTGCAAGCCCTTCAGCTCCTTGGGTCTTTTCTCTAACTCCTTCACTGGGGACCGTGTACTCATGTGGTGGTAGTAGGGTCTGGTGTATATGACCTCACAATCCACAGATGGCTAGCTAGGTTTATAGTACTAGGTATGCTTTCCCTCCTGATTTAAGTAGGTTTTAAATAAGCTGTTGGATAGCTCCAAAGTATAAATGCCACCACTGAACCTTAGGGATATCTTGTTGTCCAACTGGATTAACTCTTAAAGAAAGAGACAATGGCATATAATCTTTGAAGTTGATAAGAATGTCATGTCTCTACCCATGGCCAGAGAGGCACACTTCATTCTTTACATGAAGAGAAAATAACTTCCCTTTAATGGTCCCCATCAGAATCTGATTTCCTTAATGGCTTCTAAGACTACTTATGGTTTAGGAAATTTGACCCCCAAATCATTTCTGGTTCCTTAGCCTGCAGAGTAAAAAGCTGCATTAAAACAGCGACCAGTGCACTTTTATGTATAAATTTTCCAGGGTAATGTGGTCCCAAAATATAATGAATTCTTGCAGAATACTATTGAATGGAAACAATAGTTATTAAAATACATGGTGTGTTGTATAGAAATTTTTCCTGTGATAAAGCCATCCATCTTTGAGTTTCTCAAAGAAGCAGGATGTTCTAAAGAAAGGTAAAACATTCTATCTTGTAAGGAAGCTTATTAAGGTCAAGAAAGTACATAAAAGCTTCAAGAAATCCTTGAAACTGACCAGATTCACTAGCCCTCTCTCTCCAAGTATATAAGCAATAGTAAGGACTGTTGAGAGAAATAGTCTCAGACCAGTGAAACCACCTAAAAGAAAGAGAGGCCATCCATGCCACCTAGAAGACTCTCAGACCTGCTGAAGAGAGAGAAAATAGCCAAGACACCTCAGTGAAGCAGAGGCCAGCCTTTCTGCCCGAAAGAGGTGTAGAGCTATTTATTTGAAAAGGATACTTTCCAAACTGTTGAGCAGCCAATAGGTTGTGGAATAAACTCAAGGTTTCCATCTTTCATAAGCTGTCACACATGCTGGGGTGGACTTTGCTAATTACTGTCTTTGAGCTATTTCTGCTGCTGTAATAAGCCCTTATTTACACTCCTGTAAGCAACCTTACTCAAACTCATTACTTTAGTACTCTTCCTGAGATATGTATGCTGTTGAGACCTCCAACCAACAGAAAGAGTCCACACAGACTAACCTGCTGAGTTTCACAGTTCAGATGCTAATCTCAGCTAGCAGCAAGAATACCTATTCTTTTCTAGGTACTGTTGTTGGGGTCCTGGAGAAGTTTCAGTGTATAAAATAAGTAAAAAAATATATCACTGCTACCTAGGTCCTATTTTTTAGTATAAAGGGAATATACAAGGCCACAAGTAACAATAAACCTCATTTTATGGTAGATAACGAGAAGGTGGGAGGGAAGGTAATAACAGCGATTGTGGTAGTGGTATTATTGTGTGTATTGCAATTAGAAATAAGACTGAAGAGCTCAGTGATGAGGGCATAGCCATGTGAAGACATGAGGATAGCCCCATCTAGCTCCATTTTTATGATGAAGACTGGACAAACTGAAGGAAAAGACATCAAGTGAGCCTTTAAAAACAACTGCTCATTTCCTATGACCTCTTTCTAGGATGTCTCCACATACTTTATTTTTTGAGAATACCAAGAAGGGTTTGTTTCATCTTTTTCTCCATCTCTAAATAAGAAACACCATTGGCACATAAGCTCTTAATCTTCTCCCATCAAACTTTATAGTGTGAATCTTTGCCATTGTCTCTCACTGGTCATAGTGAATTCTAATAATATTGACTGGACAAATGAGCTCAGTAAGGAAGTGTTCATGTGACAAGACAATCTGGCCAACATTTCCCACTGTTACTCTTTTTTTTAAAAAAAAATATGTATTTATTTTATTTCATCTGAATGGGTATTTTCCTGCATGTATGTCTGTGCACCATGTGCATACTTAGAAGCCAGAAGAGGGCATCAGATCCCCTGGAACTAGAGTTACAGACAGTTGTGAACTGCCATGTGGGTGCTGGGAATGGAGTCCAGGTTCTCCTAAAGAGCAGTCTTTTCTCTTAAACAATGATCCTTCTTTTTGCTCAGTAACCACCTTTATTCAGGTATCTTCCCAGTTCAGATTTTATGTCAGAACAAGAAAATAAAAACATTAGCAATTATGAATCCTTCACACAATGACAAAAAAGTTCTCAGAGTTTACTAATGATAATAAATGTATACGTGTGCATACATGTGGGTTTCTGGGCCTGTATATATGTAAAGATGTGAAATTGAACATACATATTCATCCGTAAAACTCGACAGTAGATAAAGCAGAAGTATCATGTTTGGAACAAGAAAATAACCTAAGCAAGTGTCTGCTAGGAATGTCTGAAAGCTGTTGACAAGACCTACTCCAGTGAAACCAACTTGCTCCAACCTGAGAAAACACTGATAAGCAAAGAGTTTTTCTGTCATCTTGAGAGTCAGCTGAAAGATGAAGAGAGTGTTGTGGGTTTTTTAAGAAAGGGCAGATGAACAAGAATGTCTTTGATGCCTGTGTAAAAAGTCTGTTGTGGAGATTCCTGTCTATAATCTCATTTGGTTACTCAGACTTACCTTGTAGCTCCAGCAAATATGGTGCCAGGAGAATTTGGCAGAGAGCCTTGCTGGCAGAAAGCAACCATAACTTCAGGACCCTTCTTCTTCATTGAGTGCTAGCTGAAGGTTGCATACTGAACAGCACTAAGTTTTTTTCTGAACCCTCTCCTCATGGAACCAGCTATCTGGGCCAGAGATGGGCCTTATGCCATTAAAGATGGATCATTGGCTATATTTTTTTTAATTCCACCAGCAGAGGAGAGTATATTAAGTGTCATTGTTTCTCACTTCATATCATGCTCCCCTTTTTAGAAAAAAGTTCAGAAAACAACACAGCAAGAAAGCTTTCAAGCAAGTGTTGACTTAGACAACTTTGTTACTGTTGGATGCATGTATAACTCTGTTTAGGTATGTAAATTTTGGCATGCATGACATAATACCTAAAAAATTGGCTAGAGGAAGGTTAGGGATTGAGAAAGAAAGGGCAAATTTATTTTGAAGTCCCCTTGAGTCTAAGTAACTGAGAAGTGGATATAAATGTGAATAGCCTATCATGAGCAAACTAGGACTAAGATGTTTAGTTGGACATTGGAACAACCACAGAGCTTATTGCTTTGGCCATTAACAGTAGTATTAGAGGACCAGAAAGGGAAGACTTCCTGATTCATTTATTTCTTCAATTGTTCTTAACTAAATTATTCACTCAACAATCCTTTATTGATTAGTCACCCTGTGTTCTATCTATTAAGAAGTAATTTTGTCTTGAGGATTCAAACAGACATGCATATTCCCTGTGGGAACCACATTTCATTGGTTGAAGGGAGAAGATAGGTAAGGAAGCAAATACAATTATAATCCTTTAGCAATCAGGCATGATGGTATGCACTTAGGAGGCAGGGGTAGGGTAGGGGCATAGGCAAAGGGATCTCTATGAGTCTGAGGCCAGCCTGGTCTTTATAGTAAGTTCCAGTCTGGCAAGAGCTGCACAATGAGACCTTGTCTCAAGTCTTACAACAAACAAGTAAAAACAACTGAGCTGGCAAACAAAAACCCTATGACAAAAGCTTTTGAATACTGAACCATTTAAGAAACATTGTACTGAGTGACACAACCATTCTTTACTTTCTGGCAACCATAGGACCTGCTACTCTGTAGAACTCAATTAATAGATGAAATAATTTTAATTGTACAATTATTTACTTTACAGATTTTTCAGCTATATTCAAAGTCCCAAGATAGCAAAGCCACTGTCTGTCTTGTTCTTAGCTCTGTACAGTCTCTATATCAACTAGTGACTAATAGTTTTTTTTAAAGACATTTTGTTTCATTTTTATTTTTCCAATTTAGTTCAACATCATTTCTCTTACATAGTATATATATATATATATATATATATATATATATATATACACACACATATATATATATATAATTTTACAGTTTATACCTCTTCGTTTCCCAGTTTCAACTCTACTCAGACCATCATCTTCAACATGTTCCCCTTCCAGCTTCAGGCTCCTTTTATTCATTTCAAACATCTGACTGAGTCAATTAGTGCTGTTCTTTTTTTTTCATTGTAGTGGCCTATTTTTTATTAGATATGTTCTTTATTTATATGTCATATGATATCTCCGTTCCCAGTTTCCCCTCCGAAAAAAAGAAATAAAAAATACCACCACCACC
>NC_045030.1:131349899-131352498 GCF_008632895.1 Mastomys coucha
CCCTCTATCAGATATAGGATTGGTAAAAATCTTTTCCCAATTTGTTGGTTGCTGTTTTGTCCTATTGATAGTGTCCTTTGCCTTACAGAACCTTTGCAATTTTATGAGGTCCCATTTGTCAATTTTTGATCTTAGAGCATAAGCTATTGGTGTTCTGTTCAGGAAATTTTCCCCTGTGCCTATGTGCTCGAGGCTCTTCCCCACTTTCTTTTCTGTTAGTTTCAGTGAATCTGGTTTTATATGGAGGTCCTTGATCCACTTGAACTTCAGTTTTGTACAAGGAGGTAGGAATGGTTCGAATTGCATTCTTCTACATACTAACTGCTAGTTGAGCCAGCACCATTTGTTGAAAATGCTGCCTTTTTTCCACTGGATGGTTTTAGCTCCTTTGTCAAAGATCAAGTGACTACAGGTGTGTGGGTTCATTTCTGGGTCTTCAATTCTATTCCATTGATCCACCTGCCTGTCACTGTATCAAAACCATGCAGGCTAATAGTTTGTTAGGTGACTAAACAAATGAAGATCATCTTGACACTAATCCTAGTAAATAGGAAGTATAGAAATGATGATTGATGATGTAGCAACATAGACATATACATAGGAATTAGCAGCATATGAAGATATTAATACCCATAATAATGACTTTTAATTGAATGCTTAGTATATATCAGGTAATATATAAGGCCTTTGTGGATTACACTATCCATTATTCTCTCCTTTTTATATCCAAGCATTGTGAGGATCAGAGAGCTGAAGTGACTCATTCAAGGTCAAGGAGGTAACAGTGGAAAATTAATTCCATTGTCACTTTTCAAGGCCCTAGCGTGCTATACTACATCAAAACACTTGCTGAGGCTTTATATGTGCTGCAGAAGAATACCAGATAGTGTGTTTTTTACTCACTCGACTGCCATTCGGTCTCATTAGTTTTATTTGAAGACTGAACAGGAAACTAAATCTAGAAGGGGGATTTAGCTACTCCAAGGTTACACAGAGTTTCATTTCAAAGCAAAGGCCAGATCTGGGGCTTCTGACTTCTGGACTAGTTTCTTTGTTAAAATCCTATTTCTTCACTTTGTTAAGTGTTTCCTAAATTTAAATCCCTGTATAAATGGTTTACTTTCTGAACTGAACTACAAATAGTAAAGATTGCTTGTACTTTCAGTACCTTGAATCTAATACATGACCATTTGGTATATGTGGGAGTAGTCTGGTTCTATATTTCTTACTGAGTAGGAGAAAATGGCTTGAGTAAGGTAGAGTCTAAAAGCTTGGCAGCCCAAAACCTGTTTTCAGTTATACAGTCTGCCAAATATGTACATAGTTCATTTGTGGGACAGAGCAGCATGAAAGACCAAAAATAAAAGCATGTGGTATGAACTAGTTTGGCCAATGAAGTTATAGTCATCTACTTCCTATTTGGTGTAGAAGTCAATCGACCCAAAAGTAGTAAAACTTAACCACTCACTCTTTAAAAATAGGCCTGCATCATTCTGACTAAATTTGGAAATTTGGGAATACCTGAAACATGGAAATGTCTAAAGGTAACAACAAGGACTTTTTATACCTGATTCATTGATTAGTGCAGACGTCACTGAGAAAAGAATGGAGGGTGTGATGTAGAAATGCTTACTAAGTTCACATGAAGGAAAAACTTCAAGAGTAAGAGCTTTATTTCCAGCAGGGCAGGGTTACTTTTTCTTCCAACACCCTAGTATTCCACAAGAAAAATACAAAGAGCTGATAATAGTGTGGTGTGGCCTAGAAGATGTTAAATGGAATCAACTTCACAAATGGCTTAGAATGATGCCCAGCAAAATAGTAAACGGTGATGTTACAAGTTATTTATGACAAGAAAGATCAGGAAATTTAAACATATTTCTTCATTCTATACAAGGTGATCCAGTAAGAATTGAATCATTTCTTGCTCTGTGCCAAGCATTGTGTTTGTTACTGAAGAGGTAACAAGATTATTCCTTTTACCATTAAAGACCATTCTCACTGAGGAGGACACAGATTCATGTCTAGCTAACTATAATGTCATGTCTGTTCTCAATGAGCATTTCCAACAACAGACATTATTTGCTGTCATTTATCTCTTTCTCTTTATCACTTAGCTATTCAGCATACAGAATGTTAAAGACCAGATGGTGTTAAGCTGTCTATTTTAGGACTAGTTGTAAAAGTTCATTCCTGATCTTACATTTAACACACCATCTTAATGAGAAAACCATTTGCAAATCCTTTATGGAGTACTTACTCTTAGTGGGTACCTTGAGATGGATATAAAATGAGTGGGGTTTTGCAGAAGAGTACTAGATTTCTAGTCAGAAATTTTGAACTTGAGTCGGAAGCATGCTGCTGCCCAGTTGAGTGACCTTGGATGAGTCACTTAACTGTTTTTCTGGGAATAGCATATTAATAGAAGTAGGAAAACAGCTGGCTTTCAATTATTCACACATTAATCAATTTCTCATTACTTCAGGAAGAGAGATAGGGTCTCTGCTTTAAGTTAACTCATAATTTTTAAAATAGTTAGTAGGTCATAAAAGAATGTATCTAGCTTCCTATCTTTAACATTCCAATGAAAGTAGGTTTT
>NC_045030.1:131352974-131360957 GCF_008632895.1 Mastomys coucha
CACACACACACACACACACACACACACACACACACACTCAATATTTTTCTATTCCTGACATATATGCAGGCTGATTCCAAAACTAGGCTGCTGTGAATGCTGCCACAGTGAACATGGGTATAAAATTATTTTGGTTGTCTGTAGCTGTCCAGCAGCCATGGATGAACTGGGTTACCTGAAAGGGAGGCTAGAAATGAAAAAAGACAGAGGGGGTGGGGGTTTCGAGGAGGGGTGAGAGAAGGATGAAACCAAGACAAATTTTCTGATAAAGGCTCAAAGTTTAACATTTAGCACTGTATTTATATAGGAAGAGCCCACAGACCCATCTTTTGTTTCAGCTGGATTATGTTGCTTTATGTCCTCACTTAGAATTCTTCAGTTATATATCCAGAAGTTGTATAGCTAGATGATATGGTAATTCTATTTTTAATGATTTCCATGAACCTGGCATAAGTATATGTTTCTATCACCAGCTTTTAAGAGTTTCTTTTCTGTCTTGGCTCTTCCCAGAACTTGTTATTGTTAATTTTCTTGATAAGTGCTATACTTACTAGGGTAATGTAAACTCTTAATGTTTTGATTTACATTTCTCTGATGGCTAAACAGTTTTAACATTTAATTGCCATTTTTGTTTTTGTTTGTTTGTTTTGTTTCATTTTGAGAAATTTTTTTCCTCCACAAAAAACAGTGGCTAAATTGAAGAATGCACCTACAGAATAAGAAATGTTACTGTGCTAACTAAATGTCCAACAGAGCATGAATATCACAATTCATAAAGTACTCAAACAACAAAAGAACAAATAATCTAGCCAATAACTTCATGAGTTGCAGAATTGAACAGACACTTCATTTTGGCAATGTGTGTCTTGGGTTTTTGTGAGATACTCTCCAACTTTTCCTTAGATTTGCTCTTTCAAAACTCCTTTTGAAGATTTCTTGTATTCCACTAAATATAACAAAGAGTATTCAGCAAGACTCTATGATGTCCACTGTTCTTACTAGTACACTTCCACTATATTTGAAATATCCTTTTGCATAATCAAGCTTACCTCATTACTTAGTCAATATATTTTCCACTTGTTGTTACTCTGCATGTTCATGAGAACAGAGATGATGTTTGTCATATTCGTCAAGCAAAATTCCAGACATATCATAGATACTTATTAAAAATTAATCTTATAATTTATAATTGCCCCAAAACACTTAATATCTCCTGCTAAATTGGGAAACAAATGTATAATACTCATGGAATAGAATATTATTTGACCATAACAAAGGATGAAATACTAATTCATTATAAAGCATGAATGAATTTTGAAAACTTGAAAATGAAAGAAGGAATCTCAAAAGACCACACATTACTAAGATTGATCAGTTTTGTAAGAAATGTTTGAAATAAGCAAATCCGTAGAGATGGAATGTAGATTAGAATTTTCTACAGATTGTGGAGGTAGAATAGGAAGGAACTGCTAAAAACTCTGGGTTATTTTTTTTGAAAGATGAGAATGTTTTAAAAATACATAGTGGTGACAGAAGTTAAATTGTGGTGGTTTGAATAGGTATGGTTCCTGTAGACTCATGTTTTTGAATGCTTGGCCCATGGTGAGTGGCACTATTAGGAGGTGTGGCCTTGTTGGAATACAGGTGGCTTTGTTGGGGGAAGTGTGTTACTGTGGATGCAGGCTTAGAGTTCTCCTATGCTCAGGCTCTACACAGTCCTTTTGTGATGCCTGTGGATCAAGATGTAGAGTGTTCAGCTCCTCCAGCACGATGTCTGCCTGCAGGCTGCTGTGCTTCCCACCAGGATGATAATGGATTAGACCTCTGAAACTTTAAACCAGCCAAAACTAGATATTTTCCTTCATAAGTGTTGCCTTGGTCATGGTATCTTTTCACAGCAATGAAACTCTAAGATATCTAAACTTTCCATTTTCATATGAGAGTTCTTATTTTAGATTTTAAATATGTAAATGTTAATGCATATGACTTATATCTTCATTAAGCTATCAGAGACTGATTAAGTATAAATAATCAGTATACTGATAAGTATAATATCAGTATAAATTGTATGTTCACCACTGTTGAATCCAGGTAAAATAATAGTGTGTCCTTAAGTTTGCATACACTGATTTAATGCAATTTCTTTTACCTTCTTAACACCTGACAACTGAGAAAGACAAACTATGATGTTATATTTTGAAAAGTTCTAAAATGTCAAGTAATTCAGGAATGTCACCTTGTTACTAGGTACTTTGGGGGTATCCATCTATGGTTCCAAGCAATACTAGGGAAAGCTTTGCCTCTTCTTGGTATCCTTGGTCTCATTAATAAAAGAAATTAAGAATAGACACAATGGAAGCTGGAAGACAATTTTACTAAAGTTTAAAAGAAAAATTCCAGGGAATACAAACTGTATGTATGGAAGGCTGCCAAGTGGAGGGAAATGGAAAAAAGCAAGAGAAAAGGCCATTTGAGTATTTGTGTTAGGGTAGAATGACCATCACATCAGTTCTATGCATATAAACAGTCACACTGTGGGTGGTGGAGCTTCAGAGAAAGAGTGTAGTCCAAAGTGTTATGGAAAGCAACTTAGAAAACATATAGGAAAAAAATCATTAGACATTTCTGAATAATTCACAATCATCACCATACTTCTGAAGCTGTATTGTTTTGGCCCTGAAAACTACTGCACTAGGAATTGGGGGTTGTAGGAAGCAAAGGGCACTATCTCATTAAAGGGATAATTATTCCACCTAACACTTTAGTGTATCTTAAGTGAGGACCCTCTTTCTTTGGGTTGTTCTTTCAGCCAGGTGACTGATTCAGACAAACTGTAATGTTAGGTTTGCAACTATGCCAGAGATTCTATTCTCTTGATCAGGAGTTTCCCATTGCTACATCTTTATTGCTACTCTAAAAACTTCAAGTATGAGAAAATGAAAGCTTAGTGGGAGTGACTCTAAGTCCTCCAAATAAATGAATGACCTTTTCTAAACAAAACTCTTTCTCAACTCAGTCTCATTTTAAGGTACTTTCCATCATACACAGTCAAGTCGGTCTTATGAGTTTTCCCAGCAAGCCTTCACCACTTTTGTTTACAAATTGCCCCTGTCTGGAAGGAAGGCTATAAAACATAGTTCCCTTTAAAAAGAGGAAAAGAAAGAATGTGCATTTTGTACAGTCTCCACCAGAGGTTCTTTTGCTGAAACTTTGAATAGGTCACTTTTAGATTCTAAAGGGCCTAGTTTTCTCTGAGGTTCCTACAAAGTTAGTATTCATATTTCCAGTTGACTATGAGAACAAAGGCCCCACGTGGTGCAACTTTAGAAACAAATCAAGGCAAACACTTGTTGTTCTAGAATGAAGAAACATGGTGTAAAAGACCATTTTAGAATGCAAATTACAATCTGTGTTTTAAAAATGCAGAGTGACATGTCTAGACTTTGCTTAAACATAAAAGTTCAAATAGTATCCTACATACTTTTTGCTACATATAACAGTTTATGGAAACTAGTGAACAAAAGTGGACACTATTTTGTTGAACTTAATTTTCAACCGTAATTTCACTGATTTAAATATTCTCTTCAACTACCATTTAGTTTTTAAAAAATAAAGTGTGATAGAATTTTCTGTCTCCCCACCCACACCATGTGTTGAATCAGCCCCTTTAATGTAAAATGTATGGAAAGGAGTCTTGGTTGTGTACTGACCTCTGCTGTTGCTGGTGGTATCAAGTCCCAAGAAGTTGATGCTAATCATGCTAATTACACCTGGAGATTTGATGTTTATAGGACAAAATTAAAAGTTCACTAGTTATTAACAAACTATATTCTAATAAGCTAGATTGGCAGAATGCCTTTAATGTTCTCAACTGAATTTCACCCCAAGACTCAGTCAAGTGACATCCATTTGTAGAACAGAGAAAACAAAGACAATATTTTCCACAAATGAGTAATTATCTGCCTGGAAAAATGTTTCAAGTTTCTTCATCTACTAATGATATTAGAATAACATGGGTGGTTCCAAGGCAGTGTAATGAGTACCCCTGCAATGACAGTCTTCAGAAAAATATTTCTGACTCCTAATTAACTTATAAAGTTTCCTTGGGCATTTTTTTTAGCTGTTGTTTTGAAACTGAGAATGAAGGAAGGAAATTATATGGTAGATACTGAATGCATTCTTTCCAAATCTCTCTTCAGATGACATAAATTAATGGCTGGTCTCATTTTTCATGCTTCCATGCATGAAAAGAAAGCAATTAAGACAGTAATGCTATTTAACTATTGTAGGAGGAATTCTGATAGTGCTGTACTTTACTGAGACACCTCCTAGGCCAATGAACTAATTCAACCTCTGCCAAATTGAACCGTTCAAATTTTAGTGATTCTGGCCCCAAACCTCTCTTTCTCTGTGTACTGTCATGGAAGAACACCCTTTCCTAAAGCATGAGAAATTCTATTACCCAGAAGCCTGGGACAAGTTAAATTAGTCTGCAGACAATTTAACTACAGGAGCACTTGCCTCTAGTAAAACCATTAATTTTGTTTAAAGTAAGTATATTGAGATCATTGGGGATTTTCCAATTTTTATTTTATTTTATTTTTATCCACAAAGCCTTGCTTAAAAGAATGGTGATTGATTCAACATTTTCCCAGTTGCACCTTTTTCTGTCAAAAGATCATGACAAAACCACACTATTGTTCTTAAGTTTACAAAAAACAAAAATTCTGGGAAGGTAGGAAAGTGGCTATAGGGATTAGAAGAAAGCTTTTGGGAAACATTTCTCTTTTTCCCCCCATGGATTGAGTTTTAGGTCCTCTTGCGTGACAGCAGGCACCTTTAGCCACTGCAACATTTTGGCAGTCTCATTTATCCAAGTTTTCATTAAACTTTTAATTGTTTTGTAGATGATTAAAATTGAGTTTTAGTAGGTTAAAAGATAACCAAGACTCTGGAACTGAAATTATATCATGACTCCAGTTCCAGGATCTTGATCATAATTTGACCTACTAAAACCCATAAAATATGTCGCATAAAGGTATATTAAAAAGTGAATAGAAAAGTAGTTGAATAAGACAATTTGGGAAATGTAAAGCATAAACTCAATGAATCTGCATAGCTTACCTGTTTGCATTATGCATGTACTTGTGTTTTTGTTAGTTGTTATCAAGAACAATGTAATTTGGTATTGATCAACTTCCACATAACTAGAGATGTAAGCACCCTCTGCATACAAAGTAAAAATGAAGTAAACTTCTAAAATAGGTAGTTCTGCCTGGCATTTTCTATGTGCCCTCAAGGGTGGTAAAATCCCTAAAGGGCGTTATACATGTTCAGTTGTCATCTATATTCTTGAAAAAAGATCATGTCTTCAACAAACACCTACTGACCCTAGTTACAGGCCTACATTAGAAAGGGCTTTATAAAGATTTCCAGGGTTGCCAAATGCCCAGCTAGTAAAAAAGTCATTGTTTACAGATCACACCTCTTATAAGTAAAGACAAGAATCTTTGCAGCTAACTGTGCATCTGTGATGACTGACATAATGGCAAGCATCTATAATTATATGAGGACGATAGCAAATCTTTACTTATATATCACAATTCTATTATCAATATATTCTCCAGGGTGTCACTGTCAAGAAACAGTAAACAAGCCAACCTGTGTAGAATGAACATAGCTACCCCACTAGAGAGTTTCTTTAGGGACAAGGATGATGCTATTGTATATTACTATTGGGAACTATATTAGTTCATGCTAAGTGAAAACAACATTCTTCTACCCTCGTTTTTCAACTCCTGACCACATATAACCATATTGATAGGTTTGGGTATCATTTTTCTGAAGTGGGACCAAGTATTATTCTGTATATCCAGAGTGGTTTGTGAAGGGAGACTTAGACATGGGAAACTGTAGTTTTGACCTTGTTATTCATGAGTATGTTAACGAAGTGCCCATGTATAGAAAATGTAATTGACTAAATTGCCAGCTTTTCAGAAGTCTATTCCTATTTATTCTGCTTCAGACAGAGTAAGACATTGAACTTCCACTAAATGACATCTTGATTTGAACATCCCCTATACTTTCGTATTTCTACCTGTCTTGGTTATTTTTTAAGTACTATGATAAGATAGCATGATCACTATAGAAAAAAAGAATATACCAGGGGTTTAGCTGAAAAGAGAGTGAGCCCATATCGATCATGGCAGAGAACACAGTATACAGCAGGCAGGCATGCAACTGAAGGAGTAGCCAAGAGCTGCCTACAGACACAACAGAAAGAGAGAGAGAGAGAGAGAGAGAGAGAGAGAGAGAGAGAGAGAGAGAGAGAGAGAGAGAGAGAGAGAGAGACAGAGACAGACAGAGACAGAGACAGAGAGACAGAGACATGGGGACAGAGAGACAGAGATAGAGACAGAGATCTGCCTTAAATGTATTTATACATTTGTGTTTTACTGAAGGTAGAACTTTGGAGTAAGGTTATTGGGTACTTATCTATGAAGATATCTAAGCAAAATGTTAAGGAGTAGCCAAGTTTTCTTGGCTACGTAAAGTATAAACTAAAAAGGCGAAATGAATTTTTAACTGAAAGTAAAGTAACGTAAACCTTAACATTTAAAGACTTAAAAGCATATGCAGTGAATTAAAGGGGATGGGGGAAAAGAAAACATGTAGTAAAAAACACCACCACCAACAAAAACCAAAAAGTATCCCACACTGGAAGTGTAACTCAATGTGACAATCACCATAAGTAAATAAATTAGCTATCCAAATAGAACCAAAATCTGTTGTCCAAGAATGATACCACCTGAACATAAATAATAAATTAAGTCTCCCTCTTCCTATTACAGTACCAGGACACAGAGATCCAGCAAAGTCAGGGACATTGTGGAGATGGCATTTTACACCAGTATCAGGCGAAAAGTGTGGACAAAGGCTACGTTTGTGAAGTCAGATTTATAAAGCCATTGGTGTACAAAATTCCACCTCATGGAAGCCAGAGTACTATGATCCAGATATAAAACTACTACAGATAGAACACCACACAAAATCTTGGGTACAGAACTGATTGTGTGAACAAACCTTGCTTGGCATTGCTTCATGAATGAGAATCCCTACCCTATTAGTCTGAGAGGTGGGAACGCATGTGCTGGGCATATAGGAAGCTTTCACTTCCTAAGCTTAGAAAGCAGAGTATTGACTTAAAGATCATTCTGAAGTTTTAGAGTTTACTATTTCCATGTTGAGGCTCAGGCTTGCTCAGAAGGAGCTAGAATTATGAGCATTAAATATAACATGACATGATAAGTAAGTATCATATATAATGTCTGGCACATGGTAGGATTCATTGAGACATTGTAGGAATCAAAATATAAAACTCTGTTCACTATGTGCTTTAGGAAAATTTGCTAAACTGACTTGGATTTTCACTGATAGATATCAAAATAGATAATAGTTAGCTTGAAGATTTATAAAAATCAGAGAAAGCATATCTGAATAGTCTAGGGCATTTTAGGTATTAATTGGCAGATATTATCATTATCATTAAATACTTACATAAATATATTTTTTAAACGTGTCATGTAATTTATTTTTCAGGACAGATTTATACTTCTATGTACAGTTGCCTTTCTCCTATGTGGCTTGGTAGCCACACTGTTCATACCTACCAGGTGAGACTAGTCAAGGGATAAGGTGGCTTGCGGGCAGTTGAGATGCAAGTCTAGGATCCATGGAAAATGGATCCTAGACTTGTAAGAATTTCTGCAGCCCATCCATAAAGTAGCAAAACAATATGCAAATGTTTGAGATATGCTTGAAGTCTGAGAAACTACCTTTTTAGTTTAAGAACATACTTTTGAAAATCAAAAAAATCCTTGCCACAAAAATTGTTCTAGTATAGAACATTTTTTTCAGTAGGAAAAGAAAAGTTGTAGAGCAAGGACTCTTGTGCCTTTTATTGTAAAGCTCATAGAATAACTC
>NC_045030.1:131361188-131394536 GCF_008632895.1 Mastomys coucha
TCTATATATATATACACACACATATATATAAATATATACATATATGTGTGTATATATATGTATGTATATGTGTGTGTATACCATGATTTAAGCAGACTTGATCTTGTATAGATCTTGTACAAATAGTATAGATGTAGATATAAAGATTCATTATTATCAATTAATTCCAAATTGCACACTTGTTTGTCACAAGCTGAAAGATTTGATCAAGGAAGAGGTAGGGAGACTGGTGTTGCAGAGATGCTATAACAATGTATTTGGGATATTGGGATTTTTTTGGTAGAAGATTTTCTTGTCATTTTCATATCTTAAGTATAATAGAAGAGAAATAATCCTCTGGGCTTATCCCAAAGAATAAGAGGGAGAATCAAAAAGGCATAGTTAGGAACACTATAGATCATGAGGTTAACTCAAGCCTTGAGACAGTAGTCTTTCATCTCAACCAGCTTATACTGATCCTAGGAAGGATGCAGTAAGACTAGCTCAACTACAGTGCTGGATAAAAAACCATCTGGAGTCTGAGGCTTTAACACACTTAGAATCATTTCAGTACATGAAGAATAGAGACCCACTTCCTATCTTGCAGAATCATGCAGAATAAAGACAGAAATACACTGTTCTTTGGAATTGCTTCTTAATTCTTGTCTGACAGATTCAAAGTCATTGTTTAGATTCATAAATCTCAACAAACGTTAGAGTAGAAATCATGTTTTAAAAAGAGTAAATTCTCATACCATGATAGCAATCAAAATGCATACCATAATTAAGTTAAGAAAATATTTGAGGAAGAATTAACACACAGTTTCAATGTGAGATTTAGTAATCTAGAAACAAAACGCTGTTAAAATGGGAAGGTAATATCTGTCAATGTCATTTGCCCCAATAGGTAGAGAAGGCAATAGGGAAAAGATCCTGTGTGGCCCTGGGACCAGTAAAATGAGAGGCAGCTAGTTGCTCTTGTTCTCATGCTGGTAGCAGCCACTGATAGCTCAGGACTGAGGAATCCACTTACTACTTTCACAAACACGCCTGCAAATTGAGGGAATTTTGTGTTATAATAAAATATATGACAAAGAGGTGGTTCATGTGAATTGTCTGAGCACCATTATGTTTTTTAGTACCTCAGCTCTGTAGATATGTTTTAGAATACTAAGTTAGCTAAAGAAAAAGGAAATAAAGAGCAGAAGATATTACAAAAGCCCCAAACCTCCATGGACCTATGCACAATGTCTGACACGCACACACACACACATACACACACACACACACATGTATGTGTGTATATATATACACATATATGTATATGTATACATATATATGTGTGTGTCTGTATATATATATATATATATATATATATATATATATATATATATATCTGACTATTTCTGTTTAGGGAATGTCATGCACAGATAGCTATTCCCTGTCAGCAGAGATGTGTGAGCATATTGTGAAATGTCCATTATGTACAATAGCTCAAAAACATATGGTATGCAACTCCAATAAAAAACAACAGTGGTTATGTGTAGCCCAATATAGTAGTACTTCCTGTCATTTCTAGCCGAGTCAGAAGAACTGTAAGTAGAAGGCCATCCTGAGCAACTTAAGCTCTGTGTCAAATTTTAAAAAAGGGACCATGGTGTAAATTTTAAAAAAGGGACCATGGTGTTGCTCACTGGTAGAGTGCTTGTCTAACTCTCAAAATACCCTAGCTTTCATCCTGTTTTCTTCCTTGATAACACACACACACATATACTCACATACACACACACACACACACAAACACAAAACACACACACCACAAACTGGAGGAGGAGGGAGGGACAAGAGTGGATGTGAGAAAGAGAAACAATATGTAGGGACTAAAGTGTGGGCTTATGTTTGCTTCTTTGCTATTTAAAGTTATGTAAATATAAATTTGTGCTTTTATACGTAAGTTACTAATACACTGGTTGGTCAAACTTGTTTCTTGAAGACAGATCATATAGATGGCACTCCTAGAGAGAAACCAGTGTCACTCCATTGTCTCATCTCATAGGACACACTAACCTGTGATATAACCAATGCTTTAGCTACAGTTATATCACAATTGTCTTCTATGTTTTACACAACTCAATAAATCAACATAAGCATGTATATCCATAGCAAAGTACCAAGGCTGGGTTTAAATGGCATGTGAAAGCAAGCAGGAGGAATTTGAGTTCAGATGAGTAAAGTGAAATATTTTGATGGTAAAAAGAACCATATGGAACCTAACTGCAAGGGAACTAGAAATAATCAGTTCACCTCACTATCTCTTGCTTTTTAGAAGTACACAATTTGTCATTTCTACCTCTTTCTAAACAACTGTCTGACCCTATACTATGCAAAATGGCTTCTTGTCTGGCTCTTAATTTTCCTTTTTTTTTCTTTTCCCATACCTCCAGCTCAGTGGGAGCTTTAGGTTGCTGTGATACTGATTCTAGCCTTAAATACGTCCCCCCACCCCCACCTTCTCACTATTTACATTCTGAAAGAATTTAAGCAGGTTCTTTTCAAGCAAAGATTTGCTCACTCCCTCCAGGTATGTCCACCCAGGCAGTGTTGGGGGAAAGGTGGAAACAAAAAGTGTACAGCTATGATGTACAAAGAATATACAGCATGAGCACTGAAGCTGAAGCTAGAAGAGTTAGTTGCTACTGCAGACAAATTGACCAATGGATTAGAAAAGGCCATTATTGTAATGATAATGGTGATAAAGACTTACTATGGTAATTAAATGACTATGGTAATTGAAACAGCTACATTTATGGAACTCTTTTCAAGTATATTGCATAAACTGGGTTAGTCTTGAGAATCAAGCATAAAATATATTTTTTTTTTCTTCAGTTTTTACTAAGAGGAACATGTGCATGGCCTCCTGTCTATTGAGTGGCGACTTAAGACTAGACAGTCTGACACTAGAGGCTGTGCTGCTGAGTCTGATACTGTCACCGTGCATTTGTGAACTGTGGAAATACATCTTCTTCATGATGTAAAAGGAAAAGTTCCCTTAAGTTAGAAAGTCCTTTCAAAGTGTGTGTCCTAGACACAGATATTCAGACCCTGCATTGTCCTCACCTACCAAGGAAGGGAGTAAGTCTCCATGTAGTTAGAAAAGGAATTGCTTCTCTCATTTAAATTAGTCTAGCCATTTCAAATAAATGGAATAACCTTTAAATATCCGTGATCAGAACATCATCCATTTATCTTTCTGCCTTAATATTTATTTGAGTTCAAATTAAATCTACCTTTGGCAAAGATCAAGAGCAAGATCCACCCCTTTGGAGTAGAAACCAAGGCTGGTATGTGTGTGATGCTACTGCCCTCTTCACGAGCCACCATTTTATTGCTCTTCTGGGAATCCAGTTAAATTACAGCTGCTGATATATTGTGGACTGTGGATCTAAATTCCGGCTTTGACCAAGTCAAGGGCTGGTTTCTTTAGGCAGTATTTCACTTCCTGTTTTATCTGTGCTGTCACCTAAATTTAGCACTTAGACTATACTCCCCAATGTCTGCAGAAGTTTTAAATTATTTTCTAGCCATGCATACCGTGTCCATGCAGAGTTGCATATGACAGATTTGCAGGAAAATCCTGGAGCTCTCCAAGTCCCTCTTTTTTTTTCAGTGAATTAGATAGATCAGTAACTCCCACAGTTACAACTTTGGGATAGGTTGTAAAGTAATGTATTTCCCACAAACTGACTTTTCTTTGGGGTTTTGTGACTCTGCTGTGCATTTTTACTAGACAGCAGACTATTAAAAAAAAAAAAAGATGGGAGCTCTTTTATGCACCTGTGAAGGCACAACAAACCTGATCATTAAGGCCTTTCTCTCTAATTTTAGGAATGACGGTTGTGGAAAAATACTGTAATATTGTTCTAAATTAAGCAAGCTTGGGTAAGACGTAAATTCATATTCTCCACCATAAAAAAAAAGACTTCAACAAGAGTCAGCTGTAATTGGTGAAACAGCCTGACCTATTAATCCATAGATAAAAATGATTCAATTAAAATGAAATATAAATATTGAAGGTAGCATAAAACCAAATGAAGCACATCACAGAATTTATGTGCAAATAAATTCACTGAATAAAATTCTCTAGTACATACAAAGTCCATATGCTGTCTTGGTAATGTTATAATTAAGTCAGAGAGTCATGTCGCACTGGCCTTTTCCATCTGCTCTGTGATCTGTTAAGGGACCCATTCAAACAGAATGACAGGTGACCTCAAAATGATACATTCTGCTAGTGCCCATTTGGACAGAGCTGCTGGTCATGCACATTTTGTCTTCATTTATACTGGGCTACAAGTGACTTTTCATTAAATCAAGCAAATTAGACCATGCAGTGTTCTATTAAGTGGGTTTATTTAAAGCACTGTTGTTGTGTCTGAGTATTTTTTTTTTCATTTGCACAAACAATGGTTGTACTGAGGCATTTTTGTTCTGTTTTGTTCCATAAATTCATGTGATACTGAAAAGACACAGGGTTTGAGAATAGCACAGTAGAAGTCCCACTCTCTTTTTCTTTTAATTGCTCTTATCTGATCAAAGCCAGTCATTTAATGCTTGAAACCTCTGGGTGTTGGATATATATGTAAGTGACTTTAAAGACCTGTGAAAAGGGAACCACTATTTAGGATACTAATTGATTTCATTTGTTTTGCTTCCCTTGGGCATGCTTCACTGTCATGCCTGTCATTATCTTAATGTTGTTGTTACCAATAACACTCATAAAAGTCATTTTAAAGGCAGGGGATCTGGAGCACAGATGTGTCAGGTGTAAAGGCCCTCATCCTCAGAGACATTCAAACTGGCCAAAGGAAACCCCGCTGAATGGTGCAGCTGAAGATCCAGCATTTGTCCATCTGTTTGTCTCCAGGTTACCTTGACACAGTCTATTTAATTTCTCATCCCTGGAGTGTCTCTTGTTCAACAGGACATACATATTTCTTTTATTAGAACCACAGAAGGGGAATATTGGTAACAAGCTTGACCTTAGAAGATTAGGTTTTTTTTTTTCATGTGTTTTGAATAAACAATATGACTTCTAGCAAGAAGGCTTGTTCTAGTCCGAGTTCTTGGAAGAGGTTTTTAAATGCCTGCCTTTTCGCTTTGGAGGAAAAAAGGAAGAGGAAAATAAGCTATAATTACAAACAGAGAAATGCTTAGGAAATGGGTTTAAATATAAACGCCTTTTTTAAAGCTACTAAAATAAACCTGAGCCTCAACTGGAGACAGGCAATATCTAAGGAGTGACCCAGACTAGTAGAAAAAGCTCAGATTTACAAATGGTGATAATTAGTCAAATGTACATTGCTCTTGGGAGAAGCATGACCTTGGAATACTGGTTTCTGAATTAAATCTGAGATCCTAATTGGCCAGTATGAAAAATGTCACTTGGTAATGTGGGGTACTATTTATAAGTGAAAAAAAAAAGAAAAAAAAAGTAATGGGGCTTTCGTAGCAGAGTTTAGGTAAGTCTGCAATGGTTAGAAAGTATCCCATTCATTTGCTCAGTTGGAAGCATTTTCTGAACATCTAGAGGGCTCCTGGCATTGTTTTAGATTCAAGGAATAGCGCAGTAAACAAAACAAAGTGTATGTTCTCATAAAGCCACCATTCCAGTTGTGGCAAAGTCAAATGGTAAACAAACTTGTTATCTGTTCTGTACATTAATTAGCCTTGAATTTGGATATTGCTTAAAAGATAAATATGTATGAGGTCTTTTTGAAATTGAAAACTTTAACTTAAGAGCATCTCTATGAGCCAAAATTAGATGGATACTCATTTCAATGAAATAATGTTTGTGGTAGCCATTTGCCTTGAAAATGTTCCTTTCATTTTTCCCAAGTTCACATAGCACTTCATTGTGGTGTGGCAGGAAAAACATAAAGCTAATCTCTGTCAAAATGCCTCTATCCTGGATACTCATGTCACATTGGATAAAACCATAGGTTCTTCAAAGCAAGTTCCAAATAGGAGTCTGAGGGAGAAGAAGATTGAAGGAGGTGGAATGGGTACAGAAAAGCATACCAAGAAAATTTTATTTCTATGATTATATTTAAAGATTTATTTTAATATTGAAGCAACATCCAACTAAATTGCTAAGAGTTCCATGTTTGGAGGGAATCATACTTGCAGATTTCAGTTCGTGTTTGAGCCAGTTAGCTCAGACCTATCCCATCTCCTTATCAGTCATTATACAAATGCAAGCTACAAATCAAAAGCAGGTGCACATTTTTCTCACTACTGGAAAAAAAGAGTGGATCAAACGTACCCTCTTTCTGTATGATCAGTGATGCATAAGAATAATGGGTAGACTGATGATCTGAGATTTAGCTGGTGAATTAAGACCAAGAATTCTGCCAGGCTTGTGGAACAAAGAGCATATCAAATAGGATTTCTTTGTGGATGCTGATGGCAGTGGTAAAGTGAAAGAGGATTATTTAAATACATGTTTAAATATTCAAAAGCTATATGTGCTGGTATGTAAGTGAACTAGTATTTCCTTTCCCTCCAGTGACCTTGAGATCAAACTACATTTATCAAAGTATTCATTTTATCCTCCTTTGCACTGTTCTTCCAACACCTTCAGGCTTTTAAACACATACTTGTCATAGTTCTAATCAATGTAGCCATTTTATTTTACTTTATTTTATTTTATTTTGGGTTTCCAAGTGAGGGTTTCTCTGTGTAATCTCTTCTTTGCAGGACTCTAGTTGTCTTGTATTAACCTGGCCTTTAATTCCACCTGTCTCTGCCTCTGCTGAGATTAAAAGTGTGTGCTACAATGTATCTCTTTTTTGAGCCACTTCCAATATGATTTAGTGTTAAGCAGCCTCAGACCTGGTTTGTTTCAGTATCATGGTCTTTTATAATTACTTTTCAGGTAGAAAATTATTACCAAACTTACTATTCATCATATATACAAATGTAGCATGATCTGAAATATTTCAAGAATTTTTTAAAGGTACAAACTTGACTTTCTGTCATTTTGAAATTGTCTTGAAACAGTGCTGGCACTCTGCCTAAGTACTTACCCAGTTACTAGTCATCTCAGCATTTATGTTCCTGAGAGCCCATTTGCTCCTTTCTAGTGTCTGTCACCAAGTTCCTTTTAAAAATATCATTTAAAAGTGAAAGTTTGTAGGAATAATGCACAGAATGGATTACAGATCACTTTTTTTTTTAATCTAGAAAAAATAAACCTATGAACTATATGGGTATACACCCATGCTTTTATTCAATTTCCAGAGAATTGATGAATTTATGAAACTTATCCATAGGGTTTTAATCACAAGGTTATGGTGTCAAGATTGCTTGATTTGCAAACATTTAAGTAAACCTTACCTGTGCCTATATTCTCCTAATATTATAGTATTTAAAAAAAATGTTACATTGAGACATGCTTGTGTTTTCTCTTTTTAATTTTTTGCTTTGACCAGTTATGGGCTTTGAAATCCTTGATTGCTCATTAGATTGATTTCAGAACCATGAAAATATTGGTGGTACTGTCTGTCTGCTCACTTTCATTGCTCTCTACATATGATTTTAAAAGAATTATTTTAATGTACTTCACGACTCATATAACCATACATTAATTTACAGATGATCAAAACATCATTTGTTTTAACGACATTGTGTTTATGGATAGTAGCTTTCCTTCGGGCTGATTAGTGTTAGCTTCCAAGCACATAGATGCTTTGTTTTCTATAGTATCCATTTCCGAGCTTCATATGATTCCAGCCAATACAATGTTCTCCAGATATGTGCACTGAATGAGTAATGAACTTGTAGTTTGCATAAAGCTTAATTTTTAAAAAGGTATTTAGTCATCCCTACTTTTGCATTTTTATCCAATCTTTTGTCTCAAAGGCATATGCTAACATTTTAAATTAATCCTGGCTAAAGATTAAATAATATACCCGGGTAGTCATTTGCTAAAAGGGTGAAATTACTTTTCTAGTGTTCATAGATGAGTATAGCAAGTGAATCAAAATATGTTAATATGCCAGAGATGGCCCAGAAAGTTTAGTTGTGGAAACCATTTCTCTCTCTTGGCAGTCATTGAAGACATTGAGGGACTATGAAAATAAACACACACTGGTTGTCCTGAATCAGAAGCTCTTAAGGTTTAAAAATCAGTTTTCTAACAGCATTCTATATCATTATTACCTACATTATTATTTGAGAATGTTGGAGTATTAGTTATGGTTGGGGGAGAGGAAGCAGAATATTCTTAACTTTCAATAGCTCTATGCTATCACAATGCTTAACTTAGTTTGAATTCATCATCTGTAAAATGGATGTGACAAAGTACCAACAGTATACAGTTTTGTGGAAAACACAAGTGCAGAGTACTTGCTTGGATCTGATGCTAGCAAAGACCGAATAAACATCCAATAATATCACCAGTATTATCTTCATGTCTGATTATGTAAGATGAAAGCACAAGCTTATGAGACCATGTTTTCTACACTCCCCCTCTGTATGCATGTTAAACAGGATATACTGAAAAACTGGATATACTAGGAAACTGTGCAAGATCTGTGAGGAGATATGTTGTCCAAGCATTGGTAAACCTGGCTGTGGAACTTGGTGAGGCCATCTATACTCAAGATGTCAAGAAACATTGCCATGTTCTCTTCAATAGGTATTGAGTACTATTATACAAAGAGCCCTGCAGTCTCAACCATCCTCAATGTATAAGCTAGAAAAATAATTAATCTGGGACTCAGAAATACCTTGAGGCCACAGATCTCAGCACTGATATTCAACTTACCTGACTTCAAACATGACTCTCAAAATAAAATCCCCAGGTCATTTTATGAAGTTCTATGCTATAACTTAAATATGTCTTTCTTCAAAATTTACTTGTTTGAAACTTAAGTACCAAAGGAATAATATTAATCCCATACACTCAAGAGGCTAATGGAAATGAAGAAAAGAATACAATTAAGACTTAGATGAAGAAGAGATGTGGCTTTTTTCTCTTTCCCTAATGGTAGGATAGACTACTCACCCCCTTAGCCAAGTGAAGTTATAGCAGGAAGTTTATTCTGCAGTATGCTAGAGTGCTGTGTGAGAAGTTCTGTTCTACACATATGCTCTCAGGTTTCAATATGAATACGAGTCGGTATGTATGTCTGGAGTGTGTCCTAGTTATCTAATTCTAATAAGCTCCCAGAGGCTGAAATATTGTTGCTTCATAGACACCTCTAGAACTACATGGCTCATTTAGTCTGCTAAGACTAATTTAGCATAAATATGGGTGTTTTAGTTAGGGTTTCTATGGCTGTGATAAATAGTATGGCCAAAAGCAAATTGCAGAGGAAAGGGTTTATTTCTTCTTACAACCAATAGTCAATCATCCAGAGAAGTTCTGAATGGAACTCAAGACAGGAACCTGGAGGGGAGGTAATGATGCAGAACCCATGAAGGGGTGCTGCTTACTATCTTGCTCCTCCTCACCTGCTCTGATTGCCTTCTTATAGCATCTAGGATCACCATCTCAGAGACGCCACCATATACTATGTGTTGGATCCTTCTGCATCAATCATCAACAAAGAAAATATGCTACAGGGTTATCCACAGGCCAATATGGTAGGGAAATGTTCTCAATTAAGGTTCCGTCTTCCAAACTGACTAGCTTATGTCAAATTGACATAAAAATTAGACAGTATAATGTGTATTAATTACAGTGAACAAGATCTTTTACAAATAAGTATAAACATGAAAACTCATGTATAAATATTTTATATACTATACAAGTCCTCTTATTTGTATTTTAGGATCTTTTCAGAGTTATTATCATTTATTTCTAATAGCTCTCTAGTAACCTTCTAATTAAACTTCACCAGACAAGTGACCAGTAAGACTGGATCTCTTAAACAAATACTGAAGTACACTAATTTGAAGTGCTTACCACGTATGGAAAGCCATAAAGAAATTTTTCTTATATAAATAAGAAAAAGTAAAAATTATGAAACCTTAGAAGGCTAGGTTTAAGAAGGACTACAGAAAATATATCTACTGGCTTTTCTTTAAAAAATACATTATATATGTATACTGTATTGATATCATTTATTCCCCTTATATCTTCAACTCCAACTCCTCTCAAGTCTTCCTCACTTGTCATCTTCTTTAGTTACACATACATATATACATATAAAAGACACTATTACAAATTTATATATGTAATTAATGATGGGGAAAATAAACTTTATTCTGGTTCAAATTTTCATTTAAACTTTAGTCTTTGTTGCTATTTAATTAAGTGTTTTCATACATGTTTCTCCCTCCTGTACTCCTCCAAGATCCTCCAGCCTCCCGACTCATCAACTTTATGTTCATTTTCTACTGTTTTCAAAATTAAAAATAATTTTAAATAACCCATATATATATAATAGGTATATATATGTATACATGTATACATATATATATATATGTGTGTGTACATTGACACACAGAGAGAGACAGAGACAGAGAGAAAGAGAGAGAGAAATCAAAATAAGGAAACAAAAGATCAATAAGACAAAATTAATGCCCAAAGAAGGCAAGATGAGATAAAAAAAAAAAGTCTACAAAAATACCACTGAATTCCTTTTATGTTGGTCAATTACTTTTAGGAATAGCATCTGCCCTGAGGTGTGATTAATATATCTGATGTGATGCTATTAGAGAAAACTGATTTTCCTTTGCCATGGGCTATCAGTTTCAGATAGCTTCTTAGTAATGGGTGAGAGCCTTTCTCTACTTCCCTTTCTCAGCACTGGGACTCCATCTTGAACATGTGAAGGCTTTGTGCATGCTGCTGCAGTTTCTGTAAGTTGATATATGCATCAGTCCTTCTGTGTCTGGAGGGCACTGTTTCCTTGGAGCCATCCATCACCTTTTGTTATTACAGTCTTTCCACCACTTCTTTAGCATAGATTCCTTTTCCCCATTAACTAATTAATTAGTTAATTAACTTTACATTTTGATCACAGACCCCTCTTCTCTTCCCAGTCCTACCCTGAAACCTACCCTCTCCCCATTCTCCCTCCTCTTTTCCTTAATGAAGGGGAGGTCCCCCATGGGTACCAACCAGCTATAAAACATCAAGAGCCAGAACATCTATGTGCATCTTTTCTCATTGAGGCCAGACAAGGCAGCCCAGCTAGGGGAAAGTGATCCAAAGGCAGGCAACAGAGTCAGAGACAGCCCCACAACAATTGTCCTGAAGGATCCGCCATTGAAAATTGGAGACACTTGTAATTACATTCTTGTCCTAGTGCTATCCCTGTCCAAAAGGACCTAACTCTCTTCACCTTCCTCTCTTTCACTCTCCTATCAGGAAGTCCCACCTACTCACCCTGTGATTGGCTCCTTTATTCATTAGGAGATTGATTCTTAAGAAGTCACATGAATATGACTCACTCCTTGTCCGCAGCCCTTCCCAGGAAATCAGAATTAGCATCAACATACAAACAGCACCAGGCCCATCCACAACAGCTATGAACATAGTTGATCAAGTGTTCTTGTGGAATGTTAGAGCATTTTTTGGGTATATGCCCAGGAGTGGTATAGCTGGGTCTTGAGGTAAAACTATTCTTAATTATCTGAGAAACTCACAGTGGTGCTTCAGGGACTATACACAGCTCATCTCTGCTGCCTGTGCCCTCAGCATGAATTCTTTAGCCTTGAGGTGAGGAGTTTAATGAAGATAGCCCACGTAGGACTGAATATGTCATAGTCCCTTCCTCTCTAAGCACTCTCTTGTTATGGTTCTCTGTGTTAATTCCCATTTCTTCCATGAATAAGCTTCTCTGTTATGGGCTGAGTGAGACACTGATTTATGTGTATAGCAGTATGCCGTTAGGAGACATCTTATTGCCATTCCTTTAGCAGAATAATAGTATTAGTTTTCCCCTAGGCCTGTGACCTATCTAATCTCAGGTTGTTGGTCACTTTAGTAGTATCAAGCTTTTGTTTTGTTTTGTTTTTTGCTTTGTTGGGTACATGCTCTATGCTGCAGCTGTTTAAGTGTTGCTATACACAGAAAAATATATATATAATTTTATATGTAATACTGAATTTTGAACTGAAGTTCCCAGAAAAAAAATAATACATTTATGTTTAACTCATTAGAACTTAATGATTGTGGAGAGATACTTCTGAACAAAGTTTCTAATGTATAAGGAGACTTAGACCTCCATCATAAAATTAAGTTAAATTTGTTGATAAGAGGTAACAGAAACGCCTCCAGGAATGTTGACATGTTTTGACTGTATTTCAGAAAGAGTGGACTATGTTTTCATCCATAAAGTTACTTCATTAAAAAAGAGGTGTTTTAGCCAGGCACCTTTAATCCCAGCACTCAGGAGGCAGTGGCAGGCATATCTCTGAGTTCGAGGCCAGCCTGGTCTACAGAGAAATAAAAAAAAAAAAAAGAAAGAGTTGTTTTTATCAATTTTGTACAGAGAAACAAGATAGAAAGCAACTGTTATATATGCAACAGAGTTACAAATGTAGGTTTGGATTATATTTTTAGTAAAGAAGGTTGAAGGAAAAAGTAAATTCGTTTAAACCTCTCTCCTCTTTCAACTTCTCCCGTGTCCTTCCATATTTTTTTTTTGATTCAAGATCTTTTCTTCTTTAAATACACATGTATTTTATTATATATAATATACAATATAATATATAACACATAACATGTAATATATAATATATTATATACACATATAAAAATATATATGTACACGCAGAGATACACAGCCTGAATAGGCCGTTTCATGTGATGGATATATATATATATATATATATATAGATAGATAGATAGATAGATAGATAGATAGATAGATATAGATATAGATATGGCTGTCAACTAGGGATCTTGTCCCAGGAGAAAACTGCTTTTATCTCTCTCTGTAGCCACTAATTGGCTATAGCCCTTCATCTAAGGGTGGGGCCTTCTGAGATTTCTTCCCAAGCACATAATAAGTAATTATACAAATGATAATACAGAGTAAATAAAGGGGGCTTGGAAGCTCTATGGCATTCTCAGATTTCTCTCTCCCCTTCAGTAAATTTGTCTCTATTGATTCTTGTAAGGAATGCCCAAAGACTCGGTTAGGATTAATGTTTTTTATCTAAATCATGTAAAAAAAAATAGTCAATTCCAACAGCAACAGCAGCAATGGTGGGATTGTTGCTATTACATTTTTTTGTGTGTGTGAATTTGTTGGTTAGTTAGTTTGTTTGTTTGTTTAGCCCAAATCTGCCAAATGCTGAAACCAAATATATCTCTGGAGGTATATGTGCTGGACCTGAAATTTTAGAACAAACCTAATTGACAAAAAATATTTTAATAGAAATAACTTTGCATCACCTTTCTCCTCTTTTCCTCCTCTATCTACTCCCAACTATCCTCCTCCAAACACCTCCCATGTCAGATTAATAGCTTTTCCCCCCTCTATTATTGTTTTATACACACACACACACACACACACACACACACACACACAACACCTTCTGAGTCCATTTTTATTATTTGTATATGCTTTCAGGGCAAACTACATTATATTCAACAACTAGAAAAGAGGTTCATTCCTGGGAGGGGCCAATTCTTCTTCCAGGAATCATAAGTTGCCTTCAGCTTTATATCTTAGAATATGACCCCATGAAATTTCCTCCTTCCACATTAACATATCCATTGATATCCCATTCCATATTAAAATGTCCATCGATATTGTTCTGGTCTTGTTTGTGCAGCCATTTCTAAGAGAGACTGTTCCACAGACTTGCTGGTACTCTGGCTCTTACTATCATTTCACATCCCCTTGTTTCATGTTCCCTGAGTCAAATATATATACATATATATATATGTATATATGTATGTATATGTGTGTGTATGTGTGTGTATATGTGTGTGTGCTATAATTGGTCTCCTTATGAACTGTTAATATCTGGATTGTGTCCAGTTATTATTTTCTGTGATGGTCTCCATTTCTTTGATGAAGGTTTGTATCTATACTTATCTGTGTGTATAAGGATAAGATATAGAATGTAACAAGGATTTCGGCTGGTCTAGCAAAGTGTGAATATTAGAATACTTTCTAAGGACCATGATCTCACTAGCCACAGGAGCTAAATAGCTTTCTAGTATCAGGCATGATTTTTCTCCTGTTGACTGGGCCTGAAGTTCAATTGGACAGTTGTTGGTGAGCACTGACATGTGAGTGCCGTTGCTGCACCTTTATGTGTTATCTTGTCATGCTGGTAATTGTTGTGATGCATATGTACTGCGGCTGGGTAGGACTGTTTAATTACTTCCCTCAGTTGGCAGCTTCAACAGTATTTTCTGGAACCATGGATACTTGACTGCAGGAAACATCAAATCTGGCTAGAATCATGAGTCCAGTATACTAAGTTTGAGTTGTATTCAGCAATAGTGACCTACTGGAAAACCCAAGAGGCAACCGAAGGCCTCATGGATAACCAATATAGTTTTGGGAGTCACCTGTATTATGCTGATTAACTATTTGAAAGTTTTTTTTTTTTTTTTTTTTGGCCCTGGCACTAAAGTTTTTGTTAGTCTATGGTTCTGTAAGGAGCACTGTCAGCCCAAGTGGCTTATCTTCCATATGTGTGTGTATATAGTATATTTAATATGTATCATATTATATATCTAATATTTGTATACACAGTCATTTATATATATATTATGTATACTTTTAGACAAATCAAGAATAATATGATTCTTTAAGGCTTTGTCAAGCCATTTTGGTATTATTTGCCTCTTACTTGCCCTTCTCCTTTTGTATTGACCTCTCTGTCTCTACCCATTTGGAGCCTCATTCCAATTATTACAATTATTCCCTTTTCCAATTCATATCGCCTATATGCTGCTTTCTTAGGCCTTCCTCCCACCTCTGGTTATACTTTACCATTTTTCTGTGGTGTATACTCAAATATGAGGATTTGTAGCTGAGTTACCTCATTCAAATATAATCTTTATTTTCACAGAATTAAATTCAATGTTATTTTATTTCAATATTTTTTTTTTGAGACAGGGTTTCTCTGTTGTAGCCCTGGCTGTCCTGGACCTCACTCTGTAGACCAGGCTGGCCTCTAACTCAGAAATCCACCTGCCTCTGCCTCCCAAGTGCTGGGATCAAAGGCGTGCACCACCACTGTCTGGCTTAATTTTGATACAGGTTTTCTCAGTGTAACAAACCCTGGCTGTCCTGGAATTTATTTTGTAGACCAGGCTGAGATTGACCTCACAGAGACCCACATGCCTCTACCTTCTGAGTGCTGGGATTAAAGGCATACACCACCATCATGTAGCAATATAATCTTTTCTGAGTCTATCCATTTACCTGAAAAGTTAATGATTTCGTTTTTCTTTGTGGACAACAATATTTAGTAAATACTTTAACGTGTATTCACATTAAAGTATTGCAAATATTCTATGCATTTTGAGCAGCTGTGGCTTTCTGTAATGGTTTCCATCTACTTCAAAGAGGGGATTTTTTTAATAGGGTTGAGAGGTACATTTATCTTTGTTTATAAGAATCCATGTCTATAAAACAGTTAGAAATTATATGAGTTTAGGAAGTGGCAGCAGTAGGCTTTCCTATAGAGTCTATTACCTCATAAGCTATGTGTACTTGGGTAGGTTTATAAGTACAAGGCATGATTTCCCTCCTTTTGAACAGTCCTTAAATCCAACTAGACAATTATTTTTTCCCTCCATGATATAAGTGTTACTCTTGCACACTTAGAGACATATTGCCATGCTGCTCACTGTTGTCATTCCTAGATTTTACAGATGGGTAGAACTATTAGTTGCTTTCTTTCCTTGACACCTTGCATATAGCACCTTTAGATACTATGAAAGCTAGTCCTTTGGAAAGAGTCTTTCAGGACAGTTATAGCTCTATTTCTCCAAGCCCCATGTCCAAAGAGGGTGGTGTTTTAAGCAGTAGGGAATTTATCTTCAAGCTCAGAGAGGTGACAAAAGGCAAAGCAGTTGCCTATATTCTTGGAGATCTCTTGAACTCTGTGGAATAAAAAGAAAAAGAGGTTCCACATGTCCAGGAATTGTTTTTGTTGCTGTTGTTATTGTTGTTAGACAGTCTATGGATCTTGGGGTGGTGGTTGAGTTTTCATCCCAATTGGTATATTTATTAAAAACTATATATATTTATATATGTATATTTTAAGTAAACTTAAAATATATGTCTCTGTAAGGAGTTTTCAAATATCTTTAGTAATTTGATACTTTTCTCTCCTCCCTCAGTATTACTTTTGCTCTGCTTCCCCAGTTGCTATTCCTGTTTTTCCCATTTGTTCTTTCATAGCTCCTGTGTCCTACTATCCTCTAGTCTAGAATTATTCCTTGCCTCATGATCTTTTTTACTTTCCTTATTCATGATCATAGAATGTAAGGCCTAGGGAGTATTCCTGGAAAAGGTGCTGAAAGATTGTAAGAGCCAGAAGATCAGGACATAAGCCATTAGACAGTGCTTGTTTATGACCATAAAATCAAAGCTATAGTCACCTAAACAATGAGACCACCAGTTGGCATGCTATCATGGATAGAGGAAATCTCTCAGGGTCCAATACCAAGATGAAGAACCATAAACAGTTAATGGTTGCTGAGATGATCCCCTTGACGAGTTATCCAGTCCCTAGTTGTAATCCCTGAACACATTTCCCTATGAGCAACACTGTAACACTAAATGGATTAATCAGGATATATTTATATATGCACATATATTATAATAATAATTAAAGAAGAGAACATGGCTTCAATAGAAGTGGCTAACATATGGGAAGAGTTGGAAAGGCATAGGGAGGGATGGGAATTATATAAATATACTACATATATATGACATTCTCAAAAATGTTAAACTAAAAATCGTGGAGCATTTTATAATTTCACTTTAAAGAACAAACATGAAACCAAAAACTTATATATCAAAAACTAATGATTTGAGTTTAGAAGGCAGTTTGACAGACTAAAAAGCAGTCCGTGAACTAGCTGTTCTGTTATATTTGTTTAGGAGTTCAGACATTTCCTTGAGAATTAGTGTGGGATATTCCTTTAAATTGTGGCAGAGAGGAAGGAAAGTGACAGTAGTTTGATATCACCTGCTGTATAGGTGGCACTTGGTCAAATACCAAAGGTTTGTGGGAAAGTTCTCTGGGTTCATTGTCAGATCACACCAAAGTACCAAGAAGACAGGGAAATGTCATATTAGCATACTTGTTTTGCAAATGTCAGCTTTAACAATGCTCAGATGACAAAGTTGGTGCTCTACCATTTATTTATTTATTTTAATCAGAGGAAAATCACAGTTGGAAATTCAACCAGAGTATTGTCAAATGCCATTAGCTTTTCAAAGTTATTTTCAAAATGGTGGATAGGTTTTCTTCCCTCAAAAAGTTCAAATAAGATAATTTTCAGCATGTAGAATAGGTAAGGGTCGTTATAATAATAACAATGATCAACTTAAATTCAGGGTTCTTTTAAAATACAGGTTTGCAGGGAGAAAAGAGAAGCACAAATTTAGCCATTCTAACATGATATTTTTACATACTGCCCAGCCTTCAGATAACCAGCTGCAGTAGGAAGGTGGCCAAAAAAGGGACAATGAGCCTGGCTGGCTTCCCACCATACTTCCTTTCCAAAACCAGTGACTTCCCTTAAGAAAGTTATTCTTTAAGAAAACCTGGAGAAGATTCTTGAATATATACATATGTGAAAGAATTCAGCTCTAAGAATATAAACCAAAAAGAGGTTAGATTTTTTTTTCCCTTTGTACTCCATATGTTGTGATTGAGGCAGAGAGAAGTATTGGGGGGCAAATTCAGGGAAATGAGCAACTTATCCTGTTGATTACATTCTTGGAGATGGACCTCAATTAAAATCTAAGAAAAAGCGAAGACCAGTAAGTATAATTCTGAGCATAGGAAACCTGAATTATCTAAAGACATGATGTACATATAATTGCATAGTTGAAGTTTGTTCAATAAAAATATTTTCATGAAGTAATGCTGCTTTTCCCATTTTACTTACAATTTACCATTAGAATCTTTATGATCTTTTGTTGTTGTTGCATCTATACTTTCATATATTTAAAGATTTCTGAAATTATCAAAAAAATCATCAAAAATATTGTCATTGGAAGTAAATTACATCTTGCCTAGAGAATGCATGGAAATGCCTATTAATAAAACCTCTGAATCAAAATTCTGTTTTACCTACTGACTTTGATAGTTTGGGAGAGGTATATAACATTTTGGTGCTCTTTAAGAGATTGTGGTTGACAACATGTTAGCCCTTTCCCTCACCCGTTCTTAACCTTTGAGAAACATCAAGTAGTAAACGAAGATTTCACTGGACATGTAACTTATGGAAATTCAGTCCTTGTATTGTCTAAAGGCTGAGAACAACCTTTAAATAAATTGTCACTTCAATATATTTAATAATTTCTTTGAACTTAGGTAAAATTGTATGTGTGTTCCTAGTATCTTTTTTACAAATTTGTTCTAGGAAAACATAATTAATTACATAGGACTGGTAAGATAGTTAAAAATCATGCTACTAAGCCTCACTACCAGAGTTCAATACCTGGCATCTCTATGGTTGAAGGAGTGAGCCTACTCCTGCAAGTTATCTTCTGCCTTACACACACACACACACACACACACACACACACACACACACACACAGTAAACAAAGGTAAGAAAATGTTTTAAAGATGATTAGAAAATTATATTTTTTTCTCTTGGTTTTGGCTGCTAGAAAAAGTTACACTGGGTAGTTTATAAATAACAAATTTGTTGTTCATAGTTTTTTTCTGGCTGATAAATCCACAATAAATAGTGCCAGTGAATTACATGGTTTGAAATAGCTTGTTACTCATAGATGATATTTTTTATGTGTCTTTACCTGGTAGAAGGAATAAGCAACCTACTCTAGGCCTCTTATACGACGCTAATTCTATTCATGAGGGCCCTGTCCTTGTGATATAAATATGTTCGGAAACCTTCAATCTCCTAATACCCTTACTTTAGGGGTTATGTTTCAGCATAGAAATTTTGGTGATAATATCTGCATTAAAAATATACCAATGTTGTTTCACTATTGAGGAAAGACCTGCAGAAATTTTCTTATTTAAATAGATAATCCTACTTTTTTGTCTTACTTGTAAGATGTTGTTTTATGTTTTCAAATTACCTAAGTTTTACTTCCACTATCTTAGCTAGGATAATTATTTATGTTCCAGTTTGCTTTCCTTATTCATAATTATTTACTTATGATATAATAATCTATAGTTCAATTAACCATGTTAGTAAATTATATAGAGAACTAACTAAGTAAACTCAAGTGAATTTCTTTGCTTAAAAGTGAAACTGGCTATTTATTTGAATAAAATTTCTGGTTGATTAACTTAAAAATATGTAATAAGGAATTTCTTGTGACTATAGAGGTTGGAGGTGTCTGTTTCTTCCTAGTACTATTGCACCAGTATAATGTATTACATAGTCATTTCTTCAACAAATATTTACAGTACTTATCTAGTGTGCATTCAACCTTGTACTTATTTCTAGAGATGCAGTGAGAAATAAAACAATGTCCTTTATTCATTAGTCTCATACACAAAATTATTAAGTGATAGTTGATTAGTTTTCCTTACTCTGGTATTAACATTGTAATTTCAATAACCATGAAGGGATCAAGTAATTCAGCTGTATAGTGCTATATACATGTAGGACCTATATCTCTGGGATCCAGAGCCACTTTATGAACAATAAAAGGCAGAGCTGATTACTCTAGGTTTCCACACTTTGAGCTGATGAGTATCCACATTTTTCATGGTGTGTGCTGACTTTGAATATTTGCCTCCATTTATTCTTCATGATGGAACCAGTATGTACCCTAGACGAGTATATATTTTCTCAAATATGGCCAGTATTGGAATCGAACCCTACTCAGCCATATTTTTGTTTGTTTTTGTCCTATAAAATAATTGATTCTAAGAGTTAATCTTTAGAACATTAGTAGTATTTAGTGTTCCAATGAACTCCACAGTTTGATAACCTCACTAGTTTCCCTACATGGGGGGGATGATTCACTGATAGTGAAACAACATAGGGCAAACAAAGAGAAGTATATTACTTTGGAAGAATTATATTGTATTTTGTGCTACAAAAAGGAACTCCCACTTGCTACACTGTCATTTGTCTATCCCTATGTTCTTTAGTAACATATTAAATACATACATGTAGTAATCATTATGGTTTAATATATTTAATGCATGCTATAGTTGCTTCTTTCATCATTGTAGACAGATATTAGACACAGAGGCAGTTAAAGGAACAAGGTAATAAAGGCTTAGCATCAGCAGCGTGAAGCAGCTGGCCATATGGAGTCTGCACGCAATAATCAGATAGAGATGAGTGATGCTGGAGTTCCATCCTTTTTCTTCTTCCCCAACACCAATATGGCACTCCAGCCCATTGGATGATGCCACCAATATTCAGGGTATGTCTTTCTTTTTCAATTAAACCTCTCTAGACATACACTCAAATATATACACAACCAAAATATGTGTCCTGGGTGATTCCAAATCCAGTCTATCAGCAAGGAAAATTAGCTTTTACAGTCAGGATGCTTGCACTGTACTTGGTTGAATAAGTTTGTATGGTTTTGAAAATCACTGAAAGAAGACCCCAGATTCAGATAGTATGCAAAGACAAGGAGGGTTTATTCTGCAGAAAGAAACAACCAGTATGCAGGTGACAACCATTCTTTGAAATGGACACCCAGACAAAAATGCAGGCCTTCTTAAAGGAAATTATGGGAATTATGTAGACAGATTAGATAATCTAAAATTTTCATTGGTGGGTACTAGTGGATCCCAGGGGTATGCTTTTGATTGGTTTGTGCCAGGTAGTCAGTGGTTTGCATTCCTATGTCATGAATATTTAACCACAGGATGAAATAGACCCAGCACAGATAAGGTATTTTCCCATGCTTGTGGTTATTCCCAGGCTGTTCTTTGGGAGGAGGTTTTATGACCTTGTACCTGGATTTTATGCCATATGGCCTAGTTCCTAGGACTTATGGTCTGTTCCTGAACCTGGTCCATTATGGCTTTCTTTTTGAAATCGTGCCTGGTCCTTAAATGGAGACAAATAGTGTTTGGGTACTCCTTTCAAGTTAGCATGAAGAATTTCTATCTATTCTACTGGTTTAATTTGCTCCTAGTAGTTTAGCTGTTGTAATAGACTTGTAGTTCAGTAATTAAAATAATGATTTAATATGTTTGAAAATTCTTCTATTAATTCAGAAACTACTGTTTTTTTTTATTACTTTCCCTCCCCCCAAATCATGCTAAATCCCTCTAGGGGCCAGCCTTGGCAGTTTCACCCACATCCCCCACATCCCCCACCCCCATGGCAATCCCTAAGCAGCCTTCTGGCCCTGATTGGGCCAGCTGCTAAGGTGACCAAACTGTTTTTTCCTGAAACTCCCTAGAGCTAGCTGATTGCCTTCCTCAGGCCAACCCCTAAGGATGGTCTATGAAACACCAACAATACTCCCTTGTCAACTCCCTCTAGCCTTATGAAAAGAAAACACTAGAGACTTATATTTATACCAGCCAGATTTATAATAGTAAATCTCCAACACCAGTATGCTGGTGCAAAGAACACACAACTCAGTTAATAAGAATACAAGCTGCAGGCTTAAGTTGGGCAAATATGCCATATACTACTGTGAAATCCCTGGAGTTGCTTGCGGCTCCTCCAGGCCATGTGGGCCTGTTCCATCTTCCACCTCTTCTTTCTCCATCTTCTTCTTTCTCCATCCTCTGCCTCCTCTCCTCTTCTCCCTCCTTCTCTTTTTTCTATAAGACTTTCAGCTCTGCCTTTTCCTTCTACTGCCCAAACATAGGCTCTAGCCTTTAGCCTTTATTTGAACAATTAAGATTTTACCTGACATCACCTAAGTATAGGATATACTCCTCATCCAAGCACCCTCTTGAGGGAGCCGAAAATACAAGCAGCAATCCACAACACACACACATACACACACACACACACACATACACACACATATGGCACATATATATGTATGTATATGTGTATATATGTATATATATGTGTATAATTTATCCATGGCTATAGGTCATAATTCCTAGGGGAAAACAGGATGCTATTATTCTGTTTAGTATACATAGTATAAAAACAATTAATAATAACATTATACCCATAGTTCAGAGCACCTCTCAATCTTCATCAGAGAAGCTTCTTCATGCAGTAGATGGAAAGTGCCACAGAGACCCTTAACTGGCCAATGTGCAGAGAATACAGCAGAATGCTCAACATTAAAGGGGACATACTTATCTTACCTCTCCATGAAAGGCTCTGAGATCTTTTCGGAAGAGGGGTGAAAAATTGTTAAGATCCAGAGGTGGTCTACAACATTAAGGAAAGTATTCGGTAGGCACAACAGGAAAGTGGCATATATCAATTCACAGTGTTCATGATAGCATCAGTAAAACCTGTGCAAACTATAGCCAAACAAAGTACTAACATAGAGATAAGAAGACAGGCATGAATTCTCACCAATATGTGGAGTGTTATTGTCATTTGATAATATGACAATTATCAAAAAGATAATTGTCTCTCCCTGGTGAGAGAGGGAGAGTCCGTTTTCTTTAATGATGTGACCTATAATACATTGACCACATCCCGACCCCACTTCCAAAACTAGTTGAGCAACACAAAGTAGATTCACTGTGGAAAGAATAAAAGAAGAAATAGCAAATTTGGGTGGCAAGGGATGAAAGGGTGGAGAGGCTGCTTATACAAAAAGTAGGGGTTTATATTCAAAATTTATTGTATGAAATTCTAAAGTATATTATAAAAATATTGTTTTGAAAAAGGAGAATTTCAAAAGGTGATCATTATACCATCCAAGCATTTCATTATGCATTTGGAGGTTGTAAAATAATTGTTGGCTAAATATTTTTTGATATTACTAATCCAGGAGTATAGAATTAGAAGATAGAATTAAACTATAAGGTCCTTGAATAGGTCTTAAATCGTGATTTTAATCTCTAATAACTTCACAGTGATGGGCACATAAGTGTTCAGAAAATATTTGATGACTTTAAAACATCAAAATAATCAGCTTGATAATTAGTTGCTATTTCGCCATAGAGATTTCATAGAAACTTTGAGACCGATCTGCCTTTGCTAGTCCGTGGCAAGGAGGGATTTTCTGCATGCGGCCCCATTCCCCTAATGACAAGCACTTTTACAGACTGTGTCAGGAGAGGTTGAGGTTTTTAATTACAAGTTGTTGGTCTGCTTTTCTGGGACATTAAGCAGAGGTTCTGCATATCCAATGTATATGTTTGAAACTAATTTCACATTTTAGCATGCTTTTATGATTGATTACCATGGTGAGAGACTGGGTCAGTGAAAAGATCCACAGAAAGCCTAGAAGGTGGCATCATGGGCTTCAGTGAAATCAGCACAATGCATGTCAAAATGTGGAAGTGATACTAACAGTGAGAATCAGGGAGGTTAGTGTTTTGTGACTTCATTTAATATCAATTATATATAAATATTAGCAGCATGATTACTCCTGGCACCTGAATATGCTTCTAGGTTAATTCTATTTATATGGATCTAGCTGACTTCAGAGAAAGGAATGTTTTTGTGTATCAAAATGTTACAGTAAGGCCCAGTTAGATATCCCTATGTTAATTTTGATTCCCCTGAACTTTACTGACTTTTCCTCTTAAGCCTTCATTTCTGCCCAATTGCAAGTGGGTACTGTGAGAATCATCTGTATAGGGATGCATAAATGCAATATGTATTTTCTGTTACTCCCTTTTATGTGGATCAAACACATGCTGTGAAATAAGCAAGCGCTTGAACTACAATAATACCTCATACCACTGATATGTATGTGTTCAACTATGGTATTTGTTTACAAGAACTAATTGACTAGAGAATTTTCATAATTTTCTCGTGGTGTTTGTATTTGCACTCTTTGAAAGAGCCTAAGCTGTCATCAGAAAATTATAGCATTATCTCAACATTTTGGTTGACAGCATGTTGTAACAACAAGCTTCATTATTTTATTTTAAATTCTCCTTATTGTGTCCTGGTGTGTGTGTGTGTGTGTGTGTGTGTGTGTGTGTGTGTGTGTGTGTGTATCACATAGAAAAACAGAGTAGAGCAGATTACTGCAACAGAAACACTGAATGATCAGGGTAACTTAAGAAAATTTCTGGGGATGTCAACTTCAATGTTTTCTTGTATAAGTGAGAAATAGCCCATTAGGGACAACTGGAATATCTTCTTTTATTCTCTCGCATCTTAATTTGGCTAAATCTTAGAAAGAAGCAGAGTCAAACAAAATCATGTGGATAGAGTTATTCTTCTGTCCAAAGTCATGCCCTGCCATACCATGTAAGAAATTTAGGCATGTACTTTCCCAGTCATTTTATACTTTGTGATGAGAGAGTTGACTCATATAATATGAACATCTTTATGAATTGTGACTGAGGAATATTGAACACCCTAAAACAGTTGAAATGAATAGATGGAACTCAAAGAAAGATTCCAGTCTTTTCACACATCCTAGAATCTTGGTATAATACGCAGTAGACACTAACTACCTGTGGTTATGTTTCAGTGAACTTATTTAATTAATAATCCATGCCTTGGTCCCACAAGCCATATCTCAAATGCTCAGCAGCTACTAATATATTGGATAACACTGATATAAGATGTTTCCATCAGTATGGAAAGTTCTACTGAAGAGCACTGTTCCAGAGCAGTGAGAAAAACCAACCTTTTGACAAACTAGGTAATAGAATACCCTTGGGAATGTTTAGTATTTAAGTGAAAACTACAGAGCAAGAAACAAGATTATAAATAGGTGACATATATTTGCCTTACTAGAAAGTTCAAGTGCAGTTATGTAATGTATTCCATTAGAAAAACAAATGTGGCCATAAATTGAAATTGTGGAGACTGAGGGTTTTTTTCCTTGTTTATTTTACTTTCAGGTTGAATTTTTTTTAGTGTTTTAGCTAAAGGCCTTTGCTAAATTAATGACTAATTTCTTGGCTACATTTGCCTCCTTTCCTGGGTGAATCCAGTGGTGTACACCTTCTGAAACATAATATGTTAGGGAGCACAGAAAATGTGATACAGCTTTTCTCAGACAGTCCTTTGATTAAAAAGTAGTTGTTACCACTCTGAAAATCAACCTGGAGGTTCCTCAAAAAAATTGAAAATAGATCTAACTGAAGATCCAGCTATACCACCCAAATGATACCCCACCATGCCACAAGGGCCTGTGTCCCACTATGTTCATAGGGGCCTTATTTGTGATAGCCAGAAGCAGGAAATAACCTAGATGTCCCACAATAGAAGAATGAATACAGAAAATGTGGTTCATTTACACAATGGAATACTATTCAGCTATTACAAACAAGGACATCATGAGTTTTGTAGGCAAATGGCTGGAACTAGAAAATATCATCCTGAGTGAGGTAACTCAGACCCAAAATGACATTCATGGTATGTACTCACTAATGAGTGGATATTAACCAAAAAAATGTACAGAATGCCCAGGATACAATTCACAGAACCCAAGATTAACAAGCAGAAGGGCCCAAGTAAGGATGTTTTAATTCCACTAGGGTGGGAGAAGAAAGAAGAGGGCAGAAGGAGGGAGGGACTTGGGTAAGAGAGGGGTCAGAGAGGGGAAAGGGGAAACATGATCAGGTATTGGGGACAGGAGAAAAGCCCTGAGGGCCAGCAGAATGAATAGAAATATACAGCCTTGTGGGGTCGAAGGGGGGACCCTCTAGACTGTATCAGAGACCTTGGAGGTGAGAGACCCTAAGGACTCAAAGAGAGGGACTTTAGATGAAATTTACAACAGTGGGGAAAAGGAGCATGACGAGTCCACCTCCAGTAGAAAGACAGGGGATCAAGTGGAAGGATGGGGTTGCCACCCCACAGTAAAAAACTCTGACCCAGAATTGCTCCTGTCTAAAAGAACTACCGGGACAAAGTGGAGAAGAGACTGAGGGAAAGGAAGTTCAGTGACTGGCCAAACTTTCGATTGATCTCAAGGGGAGGATTCAAGACCTGACACTATTACTGATGTTATGGTGTACTTACAGACAGGAGCCTAGCATGGCTGTCCTCTGAGAGGCCCATCAAGCAGCTGACTGAAACAGACACAGATACTTATACCCAACCAATGGACTGAAGCTGGGGACCCCTGTGGTTGAATGAGGGAAAGGCTGGAAGAAGTTGAGGAGGAGGGCGACCCCATAGGAAGATCAGCAGTCTCAACTAACCTAGACCCTGAGATCTCTTAGACAGTGAACCACCAACCAGGCAGCATACACTAGCTGGTATGAGGCTCCAAACACATATGCAGCAGAGGACTGCCTGATCTGGACTCAGTGAATGAAGAATCACCCACAGGGAGGCCACAGGGAGTGCGGAGGTCTGGTGGGAGATCCTGTTGGAGAGAAGGGGTAGGGGGAGGAGGAATGGGATGAGGAACAGTCAGAGGGAGGGGGATAAAGACTGGACAGTAAAATAAAAATTAAAGATAAATATTTAATTTTTTTCCAGAAAAAGAAAAAAAGAAAAAAGAAAAAATGGTTGTCAGTGCCTAGTCAGATGATAGACTAGCAGTAAGGAATCATTGATGACTTTCCCATTTAAACTGACTGTCAAAATAACAGCAACTACAACAACAGAGAAAACATTTAGAGGTTTCAAATGTTGCCTCATATGATGGAAAGCAGCCACATCTCCTTTGGCTCAAAAATGTTCATTTCACAATAAAGCATCTACATTTTTTTTTAGTAGTACTTTGCAATACTCTTGGTGGGTCTTGCGAAGATTACAAGGCAAAATAAGGCATTCCTTGCCTTCATGGTTTCTGTAATCCAGTAATAAAAATTACCAAAAGTAGAAAATAAAAATCACCAAAAGTAATGGGAGGATGCTATGAGAAATCAAAGGCAGAAAAACACTTTTAGCCTGGGGAGATGGAATGATAGTTATTTACTAATTATCATATACCAGATTTTTAACCCATAGACTATCATCTGTTATGTTCTACCATGTCTAAAAAGTAGATAGAATTATGTAAATAAGTATTTCCAGTGACAGCAATGTCTAAAGACTTAAAAGGTCAAATAATTTATTGATTGCATAACCCATAGTAACTATCAAGGTAGCACTCAAAAGCACTTTCTCTCTTTCATATTCCACTTCTCTACTCTCTCCCCAGAATCCTGTATCCTTTCAGCTGGTTACCTACATGATAGAAGCCTGGCTTTTCTAGTTCATGTAGGTTCTTCTTAGAATGCCACATATATAAGGTTATATATATGTGCTTTGATTCTTGATAGTAGCAGAGTTTAAAAAAAAAGCAAATCTTCTGCCCTCTTGCTAATGGTGATAATTTTTCAGTACAAGTTTGTTGTAGGATGCTAAATCTAGATAAAGGAAGGGAGCTCTAGGAACATAATACTTCATACAGTAACTCTGCATCACAAAAGAATATATAACTATTGAATTACAGTAAGTATAACACGAGATACATGGAAAAGTTCATGTACTAGATTTTTGTTGTTATACTTTTCCCTCTGTTGTTCAATCAAGCAAATTACACAAAAGTCAAGTGCACATTGAATTCAAAGCAGCAAGAAGTGCAGGTTGTGAAAAGTAAGGGAGTATAGAAAGCCATGAGACATAATGCTATGGAGAGGCTCTACTATAACGTGCCTTCCTTCCTTCCTCCCTCCCTCCCTCCCTCCTTTTACTTTCTTTATTTTTTATTTTTCTTTTGAGACAGAGCTTCTTTTTGTGACAAAGCCCTTGCTGTCCTGGGCTTGCTTTGTAGACCAGGCTGGCCTTGAACTCTCAGAGATCCACTTGCCTGTGCCTCCCCAGTGCTGGGATTAAAGGTTTTAAGGCATGTACCACCACTTCCAGCTCATGTGGCTTTTTCAATGTGCTCTGTTGTAACAATGCACCACTGACTAAATTATTCCTACATCATATCAATTTATTTCATACAGTTCTGGAGGATAGACCTCTGAAATCAGCTTTCAGGCTGCAGTCTCATGCTGTCTCCTTGGACTCACAGGACAGAAAGAGCTTTCCTGTCGTATCTCTATTGATAAGGGAGCCCATCCAGCCCTGAAGGTACCACCACTATAGATTACTTCCTTGAGCTTCTACTAGCAAATTATTACTGGGATTTCAACCAATGATTGGAATAGAGCACAAAGAGTCAATGGTAGGTTCAAAAGTATTTGATAGAAAACAGAAGCCAAGTGCCAAAAAGATGGTTTAGTGTTAAAGAATACTTGTTGCTCTTGCAGAGGACCTCAGTTAATTTCCTAACATCCATGTCAAATGGTTCACAATTGCCTATAACTTCAGCTTTAAGGGATCTGACACCCTCTTCTGGCTTCCTTGAGTATCTGAAGCCACATGGACATAATCATTCACAAGCACATGCACATACAAAATACTATAAGTTAAAAGGGGGAAAAGAACTATATTGCCATTTAATGTGGGTCTAATTCTTTAAAAGGATACTTAGTGGGTGTTTTTTTTCTCTGAAATGAAATTCCATTTAAGAATGCCATCTAGCATAGTTATTGTAGGGGGCATGTGTTACGTATATTGATTTTGATTATTCTTTTACCACCCAGCATAGAATGGTTAAAGTATACTGTGGTGATGAGAGAAAAACATAGAAAACAAAACTAATGTCTTCTTACATTGATATGTTTATATTCAGCTAGAGTGGCCATGTGTACTATACGTGAATGAAGAAAATGATAGCAAAACTGCTATTAAAGTATTAGTAGTCATTTTTTCTTTTACCTTCCTGTCAGTTGCCTACTGTTGCTGATGGCAGCAGCATGCCTTCTCCTATTGGCTTACAGCTAAAGCAGGCATGTATTTGATATCTGCTCAATGGTAAATATACTGAAATTAGGCATTATTTCTTCCTAATTCTCTTTCCTTCTTAACAAGAATGTGGGAATTAAGTTGGAGGCAGAGCAGCCAGGCTTGGATCTTCAAATAGCAAGTACAAAGCTGAGAGTCATATGCTAAGAACAAAGATAACAGCAAAATGCCAAGAATACAGTAAAAGATAGGAAATAAAATCCTGAGAGGTGGATGGTGGTATGAAACAGCAGTAGCCTTTGGATTTCTTCCACATGGCTTTTACCTTCTATTAGATATACAAGACCCAAATATTTCTTTAAGACAAAGTGGTCATATTTTCTATTACTACTCAGAGACAAATGTGAACTCTGTGGATACAATACTTATGGAATAGCCTATCCCAAACTGCAAAATAGTACCCTAATGTGGTGGCTCGAATGAGAATAACTCCTATAGGCTCATGTATTTGATTGAATTCTTGTCCCAGTTAGCTTGGGAAGGATTAGACAGTGGAACCATGTTGAAGGAGGTGTGTCACTGCAGGTGCTTTGAAGTTTCAAAAGCCCACGCCATTGCCAATTAGTGCTCTCTGCCCTGTGGTTGTTGTTGAAGATGTGAGTGCTCAGCTACTGCCCATAGCTGTATACTTGAAGCCTGACTCTCTACCATGATGGTCACAGACTCACACTCTCAAAATGTATGCTGCAAGTCAACTCTTTCTTCTCTTAAGTTTCTTTTGTAGTGCTGTCTTAGCAAAGCAATAGGAAAGTAACCGAGACACCTAAGCAAAATTTATGGAAGAATTTTAAAGCAAAGTGATTGAAGGGCTAAAGAAGTCATTTCAGATATTCAGTGGCAAATGTTAATTCAGAGTTGAAATACAAAATGATAGTCAAGAGAATAAAAACTTTCTAGAAAACAAGAGATGTAAAAAGTTATACAAGTGAAATGGAACTTGGGTATTCGGTGAACAGAAACAAAGAATGTGAAGGGTTTCAGGGAAGAGCCAAACAATAGCTAGAAAGTCGAGAAGATCTTCAAGATTATCTCAAGAGGGTGCAAGTAGTGATATAACTTGAATGGAAGCTCCTTCCTTGGGATTCACACCGCTGTGGATTCTGATTTAAGAATCTATAATGGATGTCATTGTTTTCTTCATTGGCAAGTTCTTTAAAAATCCACCCTGTTTCCTTTAAGGGAATGTTACTAATTGAAATCTCTAAACTAAAAGCTAAATTGAGCTTAGCCTTTCCCTTAATTGGACAACATATAGTCTGAGCCAATCTTTCATGTACATTTTCAATTGTAAACTGTATGTCATTCTATTGAACTATTTGAAAGCTGTAGGTGAACATCACCTGAGAAGATATCAAGAATTACAGTGTTTTGAAAGAGGTTTATATTTACAGGTTATTTAAGGCAATTAAAGCAGAAGTAACTGTCAATTTCTGAGGAAACAAGAAGAGAGGGAGGAAAGGGAGGATGAGAAGCCATGTTTCCTCATCTTTGCTTTGTAATTCAAAATAAATTAGGTTACATTTAAAAACAAGATCTGAGTGGTATTGAGGATTGAAACTTGGGCTGTTTGCATGCTAAGTAAGCACTTTACTACTGAATTATGTCCACAGCCCTGGGACACAATAGTTTATGTGCACTAGCTGAGACAGGTTACTATGTCACAGAGAAGGTAAACCTCAGACCTCATTACTTTTAAAGAATATTTAGTTTCAAATGAAGCATCCTCAAAAATGATAGTATAGAAAATATGCAACTTCAAACAAGCTGCCATAGACACTAAAATTTTAGAACATTCCCCTAAAAGTAGTTGGTGGAAAGTGTAGCATGGATACTCTATTATTTCGCTTGTATAAAATTTACACATTATAACTAATGGTTGTTTTCAATTATGCAGTAGCAAATGAGTCCTAAGAGAGATTGGAATAAGATCTGTGATAGCTTTGATGAATTCCTGCAATTGACAGTTTGTCACAGCACAACTTCAGATTATGTCAAACATGACAAAAGAATGTAGCCTTTTTGGGAGGAAGGATTCTTTTCAGTTCTATCCTGTTGGAAATATTTGCCATGAAGCACTAATGCCTTTAATATGCAAATGATCATAATTGCATTTATTACACTGTCAAATGCAAGCTCAAATACCCATTCTTTGTTTCACAACTCAGCACATCACACAAAATAAGAGAAAGGACTGCTTTCATCATAGACTTATTCTTAAGGAGAAGAACTAATTCTCTTTCCCCTGAAGTTTCTTTCAGATATGTTATTTACCACCAACCCTGAAGTATAAAAATGTAGTTGCTCATTGAAGGACTTTGCTATTCATATTTTCTCCTTAGCCTCATGTGCACAGCGCTCACTGAGACAGATTGTGTCTTTGAAGGAGACATTGCGCTAAAGTACCCCATATGGCTTTTATTCTTATTTTTTTCTTGATCTTTCTGTACTAAAAAAAAAAAAAAAAAAAAAAAAAAAAAAAAAACAAGCGTCTCACTTTTCTCTTATCTCTCAAACAAGCACAATATTTTTTCTCATTTATTTTCACAGTACTCTCCACTCACTCACCTGGGTTTCTTTCCCAACCAAGCAGTCACTGGGGTGGGGGAGGCATCCTCCTCTTTCCTCCTTGCTGGAGAAGCCCTGCCTGGATGCCCTACAATGTGTCCAGTATTAGACAAAGGTGTTGAGGGTTGGTGCAAAGAGAAGGAAAAGGTGAAAACAGTGCTCCACTTCATGGAAAGCTGTTTATAACTGTGATTTTTCAGAAGAGATTCCTGGTTTATGGACATGCTCCCTAAAGTACTTCTTTATGGAACATTAAGGAAGGAGTTGTCTCACCGCAGTGTCTGGGGTCAGATTATTATCAGAGCCCCAATTGGCTGACTGGCAGTTAGGTATGTGTTTCCCATCTTTCCTCTGTCTTTGCCTTTTATATTTCATTTTGCTCCACCTCTTGGGATAAGCAGTTTCTTACTGTCAATCAATACTTTGGCATTCCCAGTATTTTATTGTTTGGGTTAGTCTGTCTGTGTTTTATTCATTATGCCCTTCATCCCATTTCTGTGCCAGGTAAGTTGTGACATTGGGAGATTCTAGCCTAAAACGATATATTCATCATTTCACTTTACCGAATCTCAGAAATGTGTAAGTCTTCGGTAAAATACAGATTTTAGGAATACAGCACATTAAGCCAATGTCAGCCAATAGCTTTGCTATACTAATGAGGTTGCTAGAGTTAGTATATCCCTCATCTAGGCACAATGAAGTAGGGCCTAAAATTAATAATTTGGTTACCAATGAGAACAGAAAGGGCCGATATATAGAATATTCCCAAGAAGAGTTTAATCTCTCCATGTTGTTGTCCTTATAAAACTTCAGCCCTTCTTTTTCAGTAGTTTTTCCACTGTCTGTCTCTCAAATTGTTCATCTGTTCTATACACAGAGTAGACTATTAGAGACTCACTTATCCTATTGAATTTATTCAGTGGCTTTTCACTGTATAAACAATAAAAGTCTAGCCCCTAGGCATGGTTAAGTGTAAACAATAAAAATCTAGATCTCAGGCATGGTTAAGTGTTCAGAATTTGCTCCTACCTTCTGGCTTCTATCTCTCACAGTCATTCAGTCTTCTCACTTTTTTTTTTGGTTTAATAATGTTTCAATTGGATTTTATTTATTTAGCATGCATGTGTGTGAGGTGGGTGGGTGCACATAGGGAGATCAGAGGCCAAGTTTCAGGAGTCAGTTTTTTCTTTCCATCATGTGAGTCCTGGGAATCTACTTCAAGTCAACCAGCTTTGCTAATGGTAGCTTTTCTTAGAAAATCATCTCATCAGGCTCAGTTTGCATTTGAGCTCTGCAATTGTTTTTATTTTCCTCTGTAATTCCTGTGTGGGTCAAGAGATAACTTTGTTTATGGTATTTGTTTTATGTGGAACATTCTTGCTCTTATTTTTAGGCTAGTTATTCAGACTCTGTGGTTAGCACATACATAGGAGCCACTATGGTTGTTTTGATTGTTTAGATCAATGAATGATATCTCTCAAGATTTTGCTCAGGGAATCCTTCACTGACTACATTCACACAATTTCTTTAGTTCATGTTAGGCAGGAAGTTGTTAATCTAAATCTCTTTAGATTCTTCAATTGTACTTACCATAGAGTGAGGATGTGAACATCCCAAAAGTTAAAGATCATATTGTATTTGGCTCTGAGTTCCTAACAGCTGAAAAAATGATTCTATTTGAAAAGTAATGGAGAGTCAGTACTCTCTCTCTCTCTC
>NC_045030.1:131394546-131398576 GCF_008632895.1 Mastomys coucha
AGAGAAAGACTAGAGGGATGAAACCCAGAGCCTAATATGCTAGGCAAATGATCTACAAAAGGATGTATAACTTCAACAAAGTAAATGTGTTTTCAATTTAATCTTTATTTTAAGGAACAAAGATTGGTAAATATATAATCATATGAAGCTCATTTCTGCACTTCTAACAATAAACTAACCTCTTGAAACCAAAAAATCATCCTTGGTGCTCTTTGATATATTAACATACTGCCATATATATGTCATCATACTTACATGTATATACATATACACCCACATACATACATACTTATATAGCTGAATTGCAGTCTAGTTTATACATACAAAACGAGAGAAACTCCTCAAGCCAGTCACAACCAGAGGTGGCTCCATGAGCTTTCCTATATCAACCTTTCTGGGTTATCTTTAGAACCCCTGTGGTAGTGTCATCCATAGGAAAAAAAAAAGATGACTGGTAAATAACTGTCAGGACAGTGATTATTTATGAAGAATAACAATGGTTAGGGTCTACCTTAGATTCAAAATGTTCAGCTTTTGTATTATTCCTGTAGATTCAAAGTCAGACATGTTAAGTGCTCCCAGTGAAATTAAATTCTCATCATCTGCTTCTCAGTATTTGAAGATAGGATATGTCCCTGGAAATGGCTGATTGTTTATTTGGGGTTAGGGCAAGTTTACCACAGTGATTTAACCTACAATGATGCTACTGTCTTGCATTTCCTACTCAAGACTATACAATGTTTCTAGTTTATATGTAACATTAATCTCTTCTTTCTTGCAATGCTTAAATGTATTCATTCCCCTAAAGTCTCACATACTGAAAACTGCACACCACTTTGTGGTAATATACACACACAGGAACTTTGAGGTGATTAGGCCATGAATGTGGACTTTTTGATGCATAGAGTTAATGGTCATGTAAGAGAGAGGATCTTGGGACTTGTTTGTTCTTTCCACTATGTGATGACACATTGAGCCAACAGAATTCTCCCAACACTAAATCCACTAGTGCTTTGATCATGAGCTTCTCAGCTTCCAGAACTGTGCTCAATAGATTTCTGTTATATGTAAAGTATCCAGTAGAAATATCTAGACTAGATTAGGAAGGGATGCTCTTTTCATAAACAAGTTAAAACCTCTTTTTCTTTTTGAGGTGGTCCAGAAGGCTCTCTTTCCTCTCCTAATATTCATCTTTTATTTCTAAATTGGCAATCGGAGCATTCCTAGGACCCTTCCATCTCATTTTTACATTACTATAAAAATCTCATAAGGCTACAATCCTCGAGATCTACTCAGTGATGGAACAACAACAAAAGATTCTCAGTCCTATTTATCCACTCTATCCAAGTAGGTTATGATTTTATAAATTTCTTATCTGGGTAGTGTAAATTTTATCCTTTCATTTTATTGTGAAAAAATTAGGCTGGGCCCTGTGGCACAGACCTTCAATCCTGGCACTCAGAAGGCAGAGTCAGGAAGATATAGGTGAGTTCATAGGGTCAGCTTGTTCTACATAGTAAATTCCAGGCAAGCCAGGGCTACATAGTGATACTCTGTCACTAAAAAAGCCAAAAGAAAAACAAACCTAAAACAACAAAAAAGCAAAGAAGCTGTTGTTCCTTTCTTGAAACTCTTGTAATTTTAAAGAAATCACAAGTTTATTGAGATATAATGAATACACCAGGTAATCCAGATACATATAATATATTATTTAATGGAATTTTGTGTACACAAACTTTTATATTCTTTATTGTCAATTTTGTCATCTATTTGTCACTCTCAAAAGAATCTCCAGACCTTCTGCCAATTGAAAAAAATATTTCTCTTAATTGCTACCACAAACCATAGCAATCATTAATTTACCTTTCACTTTTCTAATTCTCAAGATTTCTCTAATAAATGTTATTATACATCTGGGTTTTGGGTCTTCTTTAACAACTACTGTATCCTGTATCAAAAATTATTTATTTTTGTGGGCCATATTATTTCATTGTAAAATATTTTGTTCACTCATTAATGGATATACATTTGGTATGGACAGACTTAGCATGGACAGACTTTTGTATGTATATAAAAGTCTTATTTATTTTTTGTCTATTCTTAGGCACAGAATTGTTAATTCATTTATGAAATTAATATTCAAGAATTCCATGGAGATGCAAACATTTACAGTATTCTTTTATTGGGTAAAAGGAAAGCATTGACCTTTCTGCCCTCTAATCCTGTAGGGTTAAAACATTCCTAGTTATTAAAAGAAATTGTCTCCCTACCCTCTCATCGAAGTAATTAAAGCAGATCATTTTTGGTCTGAAACATCTTGTAATGAAGCAATTGGCTTGTTTTTTTCCCCTCCTGTCAAAAGTCAACAATAAATTAACAGTTGAATTGTCAACTATCCTATTTCAAAGCCATAGTGTTATTCTCTTAGGAAATGGATTGTATGAAATGGATTATTGTTACTTCCAGGCTGTAATACATAGAGCACATTCTCACAAGCCTGTTGTACTCATAGCATTTCTGATGGCAAGTATAATGTCCTAAGTTACATTTGTTATATTCATAGCAGCAATCAGTTGACAACAGACACAAGAATTTACATGAAAAGTTACCATTGACTTTTATAAATGCTGTTATAAATGAGTCATTTAACAGATTTTTGAAAGGCTTGTCTTTTATTCTTTTTTTTCTAGCATTTGATTGGAATTTGGGAATCCTGATTTGGAATAAAGGAAGTAGAGATACAGTCGTTTAGAGAGAGATCTGAGAATGGGGAAGATATTATGAAGTCTTAATGTGCCTTTAAAGAGGATTTTTTTTTTTTGATTCACCATTTAATATCCATTAATGGGCTGAAGATATTTCTCTCAATCTAAGACTAAGGAATTTTCCTTAAGTATCTAGATCATGCTGTCATTGGAATGCCTAGACTTGCTCAAATTCACATTTTGAAAACAAATTTCCATTGAAATGTCATTATGAGGTGAGGATTTGAGGAAGATGATTAGGTCATGAGGAGTCCTCATGAATAGGATCTTTATTAAAGAGGCCCAAAGAAGCCTGTTCATTTCTTCCACTATGTAACGATACAACAAAAAAGTTTCACCTTTGAAGGAAAGAACAAGCCCTTGGACTGAGTGTACATCCACTGATACCCTTATTTTCTATGTTTTTGCTGTCAAAATCTGTGGCCAACATATTTCTACTGTTAACAAATTTAGTTGAGGCAAATTTTTATAGCTTCAGAAATAGACACATATACGCATGCACACATACACAATACACTTTTTGGTTTGGGCTTCTAAGGTAAAACAAAACCGTGAATTCATGCACAATGCAAAAGATGACAAAAAGTACAAGCCAACTTCTCAGAGCTTGAGGTGTTTCAAAAGAATAAGCTATGCTGCTTATGTGGGCTACTTCCTTCATCTGAATAATCTTTGACACATGATAAGACTAGTAGAGAAACATCTCTTTAATATCTGCTGCTTGCTATGCCCATATCTCTGCTGTTTCACTCTCTGTGTACCCATTTTTTTTTTACGTCTTAATATTGTGAAGAAGACAGAGAATATATATATTATAATACTATAATAATATGATAATACTATGGTGGGGGAAGGAAAGTTCAACCTGTAAAAGGGCTTGCTATATAAGCATGACCACCTCAGTTTGGTTCCCAGAACCCACCCATATATAACAGTATATTATTCCATGGAGCCACAGCATAGAAAAACTACTTCTTTTGTTGTATACTAAATTCCCTAATCAAATTAAAGGACACATTTTATGTGCTATGTCATTCATTTAAACCATTGTCTGTGTTGAAGATTGGACACAAAGCCTATTGAAAGAGTTTACACAGGCTATCTTCAAGGACACTTAAAAGTTTAGGCAGAAAACTTACATATACAGTTTGTTTTCTAAAACATTTGAAATTTCCTTCTACCTTTAGCAATCTTTTAAAAATAAGTATTGACTTACCTCACTCAGGAACTCAAGAAGAAGGAAGACCAAAAGGTAGACATTTCAT
>NC_045030.1:131401275-131402378 GCF_008632895.1 Mastomys coucha
AAGGAGGAGGAGGAGAAGGAAGAGGAGGAAGAGGAGGAGGAGGAGGAAGAGGAGAAGAGGAGGAGGAGGAGGAGGAAGAGGAGGAGGAAGAGAAAGAGCAAGAGCAAGAGCAAAAGCAAGAGCAAGAGCAAGAGCTAAAGTATATGTCTTTCTCTAGTGTGGATGTAGTTATCTAGTAAAGCAGAAGCCTCACTGGAAATTAAGATAAAAAGAGTCTGATGCAGTAGTATACATTTGTGGTCCAAGCACTCCTATGAAAAGATGGAAAGCAGACATAGGAAATTTGACAAGAAATTTGTCTGCCAGCTAGCCTGCAGTACACACAGCATGGCAAAAACAATAAGGGTGGCCCTACCTCAACAGAGTAGAAGGAGAACAAACTTCCAGAAATTTCTTGTGCCCTCCACAATTGTACCACAGTGCATGTGTATATGCACAAACACAAACATAATAAACTTAAAAAGCGAATGAAACTACGATAAGAGTAGAGTATGATATAAATATTAGTTTTACAAAACTATTTTAAGGTCTATTTGTTTTAATTAATATTGGTAAGATCATGTTTGTCATAGAAGAGATTTCCTATCTGGATTGAGATATAGGGGCAACCGATTAATATATATGTACACATTTATTTGTTAACACAAGTTCGGGTCAAAAATCTACATTTTTGGATTGTATTCCTTTGCTTCTTCACAGTGAAAACTATTAAATAGACACATCAATACAAAATCACCAACAAAGCCTAAAAATCTCATCAAAAATATAATTAGACCAAATAGTAGTTAACTAACTGAGCCCTAAAGCATTCAAATACTAATATATGTATGAAAAAAGATTGATTTCAGTTATACTCTCCAGAAACTAACTCAGAATTTTTCTTTCACACTTTCCATTTAGTGAGGTGAAGCGATAAAACACAGAGTGAGCTCTACTATAAGCCATATATATGTTTCCATTAGGACCACTGAGGGTTAAATAATACTCCATCTGCTCAAATATATTACTGGAACTGTAACTGGTTTGTTTAAAGGGCCTCTAAGTGCCCATCTTTATCTATACAGTTATATAGTACATTCTTTTTCTTTTTTCTTTTTTTTTTT
>NC_045030.1:131402388-131404514 GCF_008632895.1 Mastomys coucha
TTTTTTTTGTACTTTCTTGCTTCCTGATCTTATGAAACATCTTGATTCCTTAGAGCCAATGAACAGCCACCTCAGTTGGAAAGAGATCTGTCTCAGATTGGATTAGGCTGACAGTTCTTATGTATTCCCAGCCTGAAGGCAAAGAACTAAGTGGATTGTCTTTCATAGACATTGCTAAGTACTTATCTTCTTGATTGGTGTGTCCATCGATGCTTAGGCCTTGGCACACAAATGTTGAAGTCTCTGACAGATTGCTCTTCTGGTAGCCTTTTAGAAGTAATGCTTGCATTATCAAGATAGGAGCCAAATGTTGGAGTAAATTAACACAGGTGACATTTAGTGCTTAAACTGTTTTCCCCTCTATTTTATTAGTTTATTTTTCCAATGCAACAAAACAGCAAGAATCAGATAACCTGAAAGTTTTGTGTTTTGGAAAAAGAGATGAGATCACTGTATTTTCGGGGGTGCTCCTAAGTAGCAAATACAGTTTTAAAGGGATTAGTTCAACTATGTATCAGCATTCCCAAGTGTACTCTATATGTCAAAGTTGCTATAAAAGCATTCTAAATTATGCCTACTTTCTGTCTTGATGGAAGGCTAAATATGTATAAGAAAGTTTTTTCATAATAATGAGAATTCCTACAGTGGCCCTGAGCAACTTTCTTGTTAAAAAATATATATAGAACCCCAAGTCTCTGGACTCTTAGAGAAAAATGTCTGTGATAATTGAAGAAAATATAGATGGTTTAAGAGATTGAAGTAACTTGCACTGAGGTCTTTGTCCTTCAGAAGTTGTTTCAGTGAAATTACCAATATGACTTTTGTCTTCATACAACTTGCCACTTTCATTTCATCTAATGTTTTTTAAAAGGTAAAGCATTTATAGGATCTGAAGAGATAAAGAAGGATAGCATTCTGATCACATTTCTTCCACTATCTTCTTTTCATGTCCCTCTCCATAATTCTCCCTTTCCCTTCCATAACCCTCAATAGTCTCACTTTCTCATTCATGTGTTTTCTCCTGTAAGCACCACGTACAAAATAAAATATATGATACTAACCCTTGTAAGACTGGATTATTTCTTTAAAACTATGATCTCTATTTTCCTGGAAATGATGTAATTTCCTTTTTGTGGGGGAATGCAAGTTTGTTGTGTAGAATTTATTTGGGAGTGGACATCTAGCTGAGTCCTACCTTCTATTATGAAGAGTGTAGGAATAAAAACAGTGGATATGCAAGTATACCTCTGGGATCCTGACATGATTCCTTAGGTATGTAGCCATTATTGGTATAGCTGGGTCATACAGCATTACTTTTATTCTTTCTTCTCTATTGAGGAACAGTCAAGTCATTACATAAGAGTTCTTTTGTGATATGACTCATTCATATTTTATTACAGAAAGGAGAGAGAGAGAAGGAGAGAGAGATTTTATCACAATGTAGAAGAGATTTTAAAAATCTATACATATAGTGGACAAGAATGAATATTTCTACATAAAAAATTACCCCCACAAAATTGTTTTTTAGGTACATAGTTCTTATTGCAAGTACCAACAATTTATCTTGTACAGATAGAATTTTCACTTGGTCGATTCTGCTCCTATATATAGTTCACTGAATATGTTCTATGGGCCATAAAAGTAGCATGAACCATTTTTATTATTAGATAGTGTATTATCCCAAGGAGCCACAGCATAGTATAAACTACTTTTGTTATATACTAGATCCTCTAATCAAATTAAATGACACATTTTTGTGCTATATCATTCATTAAACCATTATATATGTTGAAGATTAGACACAAATTTGTTTATCTTTTTTATTAGATATTTTCTTTATTTACATGTAAATTTCTCCTTTCCCAGTTTCCCCTCCAAAAAACAAAGAAACAAACAAAAACAACAAAAACAAATCCCTATCCCCGTCCCCTCCCCATGCCTGCCACCCCACCCTCTCCCACTTATTGGCCCTGGCATTCCCCTACACTAGGGCACAGAACCTTCACAGGGCTGAGGTCCTCTCCTCCCATTGATGATTGAATTTGCAATACTCTACTATACACATGCTGCCAGAACAATCAGAACCATCCATGTGTACTCCTTGGTTGGTGGTTGAGACCCTGGGA
>NC_045030.1:131404524-131423875 GCF_008632895.1 Mastomys coucha
CTTTCTAAACTTCATATTGTTCCCTAAGATTTTTTTTTTACGTCAGAGCTAGTAGTAAAAACGTCTCAACCTAGTAGCTTTACTAACAACTTTGTTTTTCCAAATGTTTCCTAAGGGTGGGAGTCATTACTGACAATCTACATCTTTAAGTTCTTCTTTAGAGTGGTGATAGAATCATGATCTGCTCCAGCCGATCATGCTTGAAGGAGATCATACATTAATAGTGGGAATGCCAGAGATACTGTCTAGTGAGGGGCTGGAAGCCCCCCCCCTACAGTTTTTATTTAACTCTTAGATTAAGAGGGATGTGAGGGCAGCAAGCAGAACAGAGCTCTATAGCTGCATGAAGTCCTCAGGACACATAGTCCTCAGGGCCATGCCACACTGAGGCTTAGCCATGTGGCTGTGGTAACCCATGGGCTGCATTCCATGAGTTCTAAAACCATTTGTCTTTCCTCCCACATGGCCCTCAGCACTCTGCAGTTTCCATTTCCTTTTTAAATGTGTATATGTACATGCGTATGTGAGTTGGTGTGGCTGTGTATTCATGCATAGGTTAAAGAGGCTGTTGGGTGTCCTCCTCTATTACTTTATGTCTGTTCTTTTGAGGCAGTCTTTTTCGTGGACGGGTGGCCCATATTTTAATCTAGCTTGCAAAGACCTCAAGCAGAGGTAATCCTCCTTTCTCCACTTTCCTTAGAGCTGGAGCAACTGGCTTGTATGAGGCATTTGGCTCATTGTATGTGTGCTGGGGTGAGAAGTCTTATCCTCAAGACTGTGCAGCAAACATTCTTAGCCACAGGGTCATCCCTTCATTTCCATCTGTATCATTTTGGTTTTACTTCCTAGAAGGAGATCACCATACACATTGCTTCCATTTCCTTATCTCTCAGAACACCCTGCATCCTAGGAAGACAGGATTGGTTCCTAAAACTGGCATCCTAAAAAATTGTTATTTACTCTCGAATGACAAGAATCAGAATTGTTGAGGTTTTGTTTGCTCTGTGTTCAAGGTCTCCTCTTACAGCACTCTCCTACGCCTTTCTTTTGATCCTCCCCTGGATCTCTTGTTCTTTTAGCTGGAGGTTTTAGCAGGGGAATATAGCTTACTCCCATACCCTTGAACAAAGACTGTGTTCTTTTTTTTTTTTCCTTTACTTTCCTTTTTAAAGATTTATTTATTTATTTTATGTATATATGAGTACACTGTAGCTGTACAGATGGTTGGGAACCATCATGCGGTTGCTGGGAATTGAACTCAGGACCTCTGCTAGCTCCAGCCTTGCTTGCTCCAGCCCAAAGATTTATTTATTATTATATGTAAGTACACTGTAGCTGTCTTTAGAAGAGGGCGTCCGATCTCATTATGGACAGTTGTGAGCCACCATGTAGTTGCTGGGATTTGAACTCAAGACCTTCGGAAGGGCAGTCAGTGCTCTTACCTGCTGAGCCATCTCACCAGCCCAAAGTCACACTTTTCAGTAAGAGCATTCAGAAAAGTGGACAGGTGAGAAGCACAAAGGCTTCTGGGAAGGCAAAATACCTTGTCTTACTAAGGGAATAATTATACCTCTCATCTCTTTTTGAGTAGTTTTAAATGAATCAGTCTTGTTCTCTTTAACAAAGGCAGCAACTTCAGGAAGGATGCATAAGGAGCAATGAGGGAGGAAAGAGACACTGCCCTAGCCAGCAAGATCAGTGAACTAAGAATCAACCTTGGCTATCAGTGAGGTGACAGATATGGTAGCAAGATATCTTTCACATCTTGTTCCCCACGCCCCCACCCTGTGCTCACCCTCTCTCTCACCTCACCTCCCTGCTCTCCCTCACTTTATGCTTCCACTCTTTCATCCTCCTTCTCTCCCTCCTACCCTCTCTTCCTTCTCTCTGATTTCCTTCATCCAATCTAACTATGCTCCCTTTTCTCCTTCCCTCTTATTCTCCTCTATACCCTTACATTGGATCCAGGGCTTCGCACATGCTAGGCAAGTATTCCACTACTGGCCTACATGTTTAACACTCTTTGGAATTTTAAAGTTTTAAATAGGATCTCCCCAAGTTGTCCAATCTTTCCTTGAACTCTCTCTGCAGTCAGCCCTTGAAATTGTAACCCTCCTGCCTCAGCCTTTCAAGTAGCACAGATTCCAGATCCACACCACTAGGCCAGTTCCTTCTTTTCCTTTGTATATGCATATATAGTCATGGCTCTGGGGAGTAACTGTAAGAGCTCTCAGCCTGTATCACCAGCTCTGATGATTTTACAAACCTCTTTTGTCTTTAGCTGCCTGCTCTCTCCTATCATGAGCTCAGTTAGTCTAAGAACAAACCTGTCACCCTCTTTACCAATCCAATTTGATGCCGTCTTTTAATTTTAATAGTATGATTCAGTCTCAAAACTTCCCACGCATTTGTTATTCATGTTTCTGATTCCCCTATCTCGTCAATCACCCAGTCCTGCTGATGCATTCTATGTAATGTATCTCATCCATTAATTCTTTTGGATTCCCAAGGTCTGAATATTCTCCAGGCCTCATAATCTCTCACTTGTAAGAGCATAATAACCTTCTAGTGGGCCTCTTGGTTTCTGCAGTACTTACCCCCTACTGTCTTTTTCCATTTCATATCTTATCACCTGTTCTGCTGAGAGAATGGAGGAAAACACTCAGGACAGATTTAAATCAATGGGAACAGAGTAGTGTGAAGTCAGAAGATCAAACACTCAAAGTTGGTTAGAGCAATCAGGGAGAGCTTTAAGAAGGAGATGGAATTTAGAATTTGTATTTAAAAAAAAAAGAGATCAGAGGACAGTACTTATGATTGAGGAAAACTGTGAACAAGAAATATAAGACAAGCTTGAGAACATTGAATAGGCTTGGCTAAACCTGGATATTGTATGAAAAAATGAGGTTAGAACTATAGTCTAGCTTTTGCTTTTGCTGCTCCATCAAGCAAAGGCATTTTAAATGCGTGCTCTAGGAAATGGGGAGAGACATGGTGAAAATGGCTTTTTGGGAAGAAGAATCTGGCAGCTGTATGCAGAATAGATTAGTGGGAGGAGATACTGGAGAGAGGAGGCCTGGTGAGGAGGTCATAATAGAGTTCAGATGTGAGTTAATGATGGCTTTCAATAGGAAGATACTGAGAGCACAGAGAACAGAACTGATGAGGAGGATGCAGATGTGAAAAGCATTATGGAGAGAGATTTGAGAAGGTCCCTGAGTGGCTGAATTTGCAGGTGGTGAGGGAAGGAAATGGAATAACTGGAGAACACATGGCCTTGGTAGTGTCTATTGATATGTTCTCATTCTTAGAGTGTTAAGGGTTTCTTCTTCTCAGAAGTGTTGTCCAAAAAGAGCCCTGGGTGCATGATACCTTGTTTATAATAGATAGGCAGAGAGAGTTGACTGAAAGCCTACTCCAGCAGGCAGTGTCTTTGCATGCTGTGCCAGCAAAAAGACCCAGGACTCTATCAGGAGCTTAGCATAAGCAGCATGCTTTCTACATTCTCTCCTCAGGGAAATAGATGACATGGATTAAATGGCTTGTCTAAGGTTAATGATTACACACAACTGATTTAAGTAGACAACATACTTTTTTATATATGATTATTGTCTCTAATGAAAATGTTTATCTTCATAGAATGTAATTTGGTGAGGCCTGACCTAGTGATCCAACCTGAGACCCATACTGATTTGAACATTTGCTCTGAGGCTAGTTTACTTTTAGCATAAAAAATGATCAGGAGCCTCCTGAGGGCAGAAACCATGCTTCATTTGTAGATACTCATTCTAAACAGTCTAGTTCTAGGCCTGTGGCATTTGGTGACAATTATTTTCTTTGCTAGTTTCACTCCATTCTCTTCGAGGCCTTGGCTAACTCATCTACTGATTTTCTTCCCCCTTCATTATTATTATGGGCAAGATTGCAAGCTTAAATATGTTATAACACTTGAGCCTCAGTTATTCCAAAGACTTCCAGTGTCTTCTCCCCACCCTCTTCATCTTTCATCTTCTACTAGTGTTTACTGAATTAGGTCACATAGTTCTGTTTCAGCAGCTTCTTGGAAGATGCCAGTTTACTTCTAAGATCCCTGGCTGTGGTGTAGGTTCATTGCTCCACAGCAAATGCAGATTTAACTCCATTTGAATACTTTAACAACACTCCAGAAACTGAATGTATTTGCACAAATGATAAATTTTGGTTGTTTAACTTTGTAACTATTTAAATTTTGTTTATTTATTTGCATTTTCAAGTTATTCCAATTGAAGTGTACTATATGGCCATTCATCTCTGGAGACATTTGATAGTGCCTGAAAAATACAGTTTGCTTTATGAATCAGATATTCTGAATCAGGCAGAGGAATGAATATATCCATAAACAAATATTTATTTGATTTGAGTTTCTTTTGCCCAAATGTCTTTCTCTTGTATAACTGATGACAATTTCTTCAAGCACATACATTTAAATATTTCTTTAAATTGCATAATGCCTAATGGACTTGATAATAATACTCATTAGAGAGAAAATGTTGTGAGAAAGCAACACTTTTGGATTCAAATGGGAAAATATGTTTTGAAATTGCACAATATGGGCATTGAAGAGAATTATAGAAATCTAGTTTAGCACAACCAGATCCCATAGAAACTAGATGGAGGGATAGGAAAGGCAACAAAAATAAGGATACTTGCCCCTGCCAAAATGTTGACATTTTATTGTCTGTAGATTTATCCCACTCTCAATAAAATTGCAGTAATTTAAAATTTTATCCATATGTTAGAAGTTTTAAGTTCACAGAAAAATTAAAAGAAGGGCATGGAAGTGCCCTAATTAGTCCCCCTTCTGCATTTGAGTAATAGCCTTTTCCACCAGTGATTTATTTTATCATACTAGCCATTATTTGATCAATGATCAATGAAATTAACTTTACACATTATTATTATTATCATTATTATTAGTGTTGTTTATTGTGCAGATAATAAAAATATAATGCCATTTTCCCATTGTTAAAGTTCATTGAGAATATTTTTTAAAAACTTCGGTGTACAGAGAATTGAAATGATGACATGAAACAAAATGGGATACCGAGTACACAATACCAAGCAAACATGCGGTGAGGAAGATGCATAGCTATTATTGGAGGAATAGACCAATAGATTAATGAAAGTAGATTCTGATTTAAGAAAGACAGATTGACAAGTTTTGATTAAAGCCATACATCCAAGTAAATGGGATAGATTATTATTATTATTATTAGGTATATAACTACAGGATTCAGTGATTTTTTTCCTTTATTATTGTTACACATATACATGTGCATAAATATATAAATACAACCTGCTGAGTATATTTAATTTTGCCCATGCATAGACGTTTTAAAGGCTTGCCACATGGTAGGGATAAACAATTAAATACTAAGAAAAGGTTGATTCCTCCTCTCTCAGCAGCCATTAATTGACTGTAGTTCTTCATTTGTGGGGCTTTGTGAAATTTCAATCATACACATTGACATGTTAACTGGTGATGCCATTTTTCAGGTTTTTGTTAGGGAGATGTTTTGTCAGATTTCGTAAGAGAAATTTTCCTTAATACATAGAGGATACAAAGTTGGAGTAGACATACTGGTCCTCTGGCCCTTGTAATATTTCTACCTTTTACTTTTGTGATGTTCCTGAGCCTTAGGAGTTGTGCTGTTGAAGATGTGTCAATTGGTACTAGGCACCATGTAGCCAATTCTTATTTGCATTTTGATGAGGTATGCTTTCTGTACCAAACCCTGACTGCTACAAAAAGAAGCTTTTTTGATGAGGGGTTAGAGGTATACTTATCTGTGGGTATCAAGATAAGAAATTAGACTGCAGTTAGAAACTATACTGGTTTAGGATCTGGTTAGTAGAGTACACATTCTATATCCTACATACAAACCCATGCATTTCTCCACATATCTATTGTATTCTTTTGTTTCTATTGCTGACTTACTTGCATGACTCCTTGCCTCAAGTGGCGCATGAAAGTTTCAGTCTTTTTTTTTTTTAATTAGATTTTTTTCTTTATTTACATTTTGAATGATATCTGTTTTCCCAGTTTCCCCTCTGTCTTAGTCAGGGTTTTTATTTCTGCATAAACATCATGACCAAGAAGCAAGTTGGGGAGGAAAGGGTTTATTCATCTTACTTCCACATGGCTGTTGATCACCAGAGGAAGTCAGGACTGTAACACAAGCAGGTCAGGAAGCAGGAGCTGACACAGAGGCCATGGAGAGATGTTCCTTACTGGCTTGCTTCCCCTGGCTTGCTCAGCCTGCTTTCTTATAGAACCCAAGAATTCCAGCCCAGGGATGGCACCACTGACAAGGGGTCCTACCCCCTTGATCACTAATTGAGAAAATGCCCCACAGCTGGATCTCATGGAGGCACTTCCCCAACTGAAGCTCCCTTCTCTGTGATAACTCCAGCTTGTGTCAAGTTGGCACACAAAACCAGCCAGTACACCCTCCAAAAAAAACATACTATTCCTTCCCCCCTCCCCTTGCTCACCAAACCACCATCTCCCCTCTCCTGATTCCTGGCCCTGGCATTCCTCTACACTGGGGCATAGAACCTTCATAGGGCCAAGGTCCTCTCCCCCTACTGATGACCAACTCAACCATCCTCAGCTATATATGCAGCTGGAGCCATGAGTCCCACCATGTGTATTCTTTGGTTGGTGGTTTAGTCCCTGGGAGCTCTGAGGGTACTGGTTAGTTCATATTGTTGTTCCTCCTAAGGGGCTATAAACCTCTTCAGCTCCTTGGGTCCTTTCTCTATCTTCTTCATTGGGGACCCTATGCTCAGTCCAATGGATGGCTGTGAGCATCTACTTACGTATTAGTTGGGCACTGTTAGAGCCTCTCAAGAGATAGCTATATCAGGCTCCTGCCAGCCAGCACTTGGTGGCATTCACAATAGTGTCTGGGTTTGGTGATTGAATATGGGAAGGATTCCCAGGTGTAGTAGTCTCTGGATTGTCCTTCCTTCAGTCTCTGTTCCATACTTTGTCTCTGTAACTCCGTCCATGAGTATTTTGTTCTCCCTTCTAAGAAGGATCGAAATATCCACACATTGGTCTTCCTTCTTCTTGAGTTTCTTGTGGTTTGTGGGTTGTATCTTGGTTAGTCCGAGCTTCTGGGCTAATATCCACTTATCAGTGAGTGCATACCATGTGAGTTCTTTTGTGATTGGGTTACCTCATTCAGGATGATATTCTCCAGAACCATCCATTTCCCTAAGAATTTCATAAAATCATTGATTTTAATTGCTGAGTAGTACTCCATTGTGTAGATGTGCCACATTTTCTGTATCCATTCCTCTGTTGAGGGACATCTAGGTTGTTTCAGATTCTAGCTATTATAAATAAGGCTGCTATGAACATAGTGGAGCATGTGTCTTTATTACATGTTGGAGCATCTTCTGGGCATATGCCCAGGAGTGGTATAGCTGAGTCATATTCGATAGAGGACTAATATCCAATGTATACAAACAACTCAAAAATCAGACTCCATTGAACCAAATAACCCTATTAAAATGTGATGCAGAGCTAAACAAAGAATTCTCAACTGAGGAATACTGAATGGCCGAGAGGCACCTAAAGAAATGTTCAACATACTTAGTTATGAGGGAAATCCAAACCAAAGCAACCCTGAGATTCCACCTCACACCAGTCAGAATGGCTAAGATCAAAAAGTCAGGTGACAGCAGATGCTGGCGAGGTAGTGGAGAAAGAGGAACACTCCTTCATTGCTGCTGGGATTGCAATCTGGTACAACCACTCTGGGAATCAGTTTGGCGGTTCTTCAGGAAAGTTTTGGTCTTAAGTGCAGCATGTTCTTTTATCTTAGTTTCCACAAATTATTAGTCTCTCTCCCTTTCTCTCTCTCTCTCTCTCTCTCTCTCTCTCTCTCTCTCTCTCTCTCTCTCTCTCTCTCTCTCTCTCTCTCTCTGTCTCTCTCTCTCTCTCTCATTCTAGTTACTATATATAAATAGGAAAATGATTGGCTTGACCTATGTTTTAAAGACAGAACTAAAAAGTCATATGTTGTTATATAGCCTACAGAATCAATATACTTACTTCAAGTATCCACATTGGTCCAATCATTTTGTGACTGTTGGGAATAATGTGCTAGTTCCATTGAGATTAAGAAGGAGGTGAAAGATTGCACAAAGTATAATCTTGAAAAATATGTACACTGAAACTTGATACTTCAAATCTTACCTATAAGCCTGAAATTCTCTTATCTGAAAAATACTATTTAGTATGGATCAACAGAGACAGCACTTTAGAAACTAGAAAATGGGTAGCAGGCATTTTGATTATTGTTATTCTAACCGAAGTTCTATAAATTTTAGGCTGTCTTCATCTTTAAGGTGAGTGGATCATAGTTTCTTGCTTGAAAAACACGTTTTAATTTCTAGAGGCTAGCATCAAGTTGTTTTACAAAGAAAATCATGATATGGGGACTCAGAGGAAAAGCTTCAACTAAAATTAAGGCTTTTTGAATATCTTACCTTTAGCATCTAGAATCAGTTCTCTGTAATGCTTCTCAGTCTTAACATGTCCAAACTGAACTCTTAATTCTGCCTTTTTCCTCATCAGTTTACAGTTAATTTCTTTTCTTTCCTAAAATGGTGATACTCTTCATTTTGGTTCACTCACATTAAGAATTAGTAACATTTTTGTTTCTTTTTAAACATTTTTTCTTATTTATTTATGGAATAAATAAACAGGGTCTCACTAGATGCTGATGCTGGTTATGAGCTTGGTACTATTTTTTATAGGCTAGATGTTTGTGAATTATAGACTATAGAGGATCATATTAGAGTTAGAACAAATGTCAAGTGCATTTATATTGGGACTTCTGTTTGAAAAATAACAACCAGCCTACACTATAATGGGATTAAAACTGTTTAATACCATACCTGACAAAAGCCATTCTTAATTGTCCATTTTACCATATGATACATTGTGGGAGCCCTGCTGTGCCCACTGAAACCGAAACCAGAGACTCAACTCTCTGGGGGTTTGGAGCCCATGTTAATGAATCGGAACCAGAGGCCAGTTCCCTAGGAAGCCGTGAACCTTTGATCTCTCTATCCTGTCCTGGAATCCTTTGTGTTAGAGTTTTAGCTTTGATCCTGCCGAATGTCTGTTCTCACCTGAATGTAATATGCATGCCTGTGCTTATCTAAGTATATATACTCCGTGTTCACTAAGTAAAGTTACGCCTTGATGAGAACCTTTCTCCTGGCGTCGTGTCTCTTTTCTCTGCCACCCATTGCAGGTTTCCAAATCCTCGGTTCGTGGAACCCCACGCAAGTAGGAGCTGCGGGACGGCATCCTACAATACATTCTAACAATTACCTTAGTTCTTGAAAAATAGTATATTCTATCATCTTCATAGTTATCTTGCTAGACAAATTCATCCTCATCTGTTCCCAGGCCTACGTAATTTACTGTTTTGGACTACATGATAAAATAGGCATAAGTAGTTTTTCAGGACTTAGTGTAAAACCCATGTAGTATGAGGACCTGGTTCCATCTCTTCTACTAACTTGCTATGCAAAGTAGTGTGAATATTTTCATTCTGACTAAAGGAGGTCTTGCTATCTCACTTTTGTCTTTCCATACCATACTAATCTCACCTTACTTCTCAGTCCTCTGGGTATCTACCAGTAATGGCTATAGAAGAAGGATGCTTATTTCTATTTCACTTTGGATCTTTGTACTTTATGTACATTTAAGGCTTTTCATAATTCTGTGGAATGGATATGATTTTATTATGGTTTTATAGATAAAGGAAACAAGCCTTTGTATCATTAAGCAACTTACACAAGCTGTAACAAGAGATAGATTAAACATTTCCAGGGTGTCTGTAAGATTTTTTTTCCCATTTTTTTATAGCCTAGAGGTTGTTGAGAAGTTTGACTGTAATGTTCCACAGAAGAGGTTGAACAAATGTCAAGTGCGAACATTGTTTCCTCTCAGATCAAGAAATAAAGCAAGCAACAAACCCGAGCTATCACTGAAGACATTAAAAGATTTTTCCCTCCATTCTTTACTACCAAAATAAGAGTGAATGCAAAGTCTCCTCCATGAAGTTTCTATTGCTATAATTAAATCGCTGAAATCAGGTCATTTTAAAGAGAAGAAGCTTGTTTGGCTCAAAGATTTCAAAGGTGATAATTCAAAAAGCATGATAACCCCTCCTACAAATGTCTCTATGGCTATATAATGTTACCATAGATGGCATAATGCAAATATATATGAGATGGAGAAACACAATATGAGACAGCAAGCCTGTGACTAGAGTCCCTGTCTTAACTTTCTGATAAGAACATGTTCATAAGAAACAAGAGACCCCAGGAGACCTAACAAAAATACTATAAAAGTTTTACTCTTGCCTTCATTGAATGTGAAGGTTAGGCCAATATCTGCAATGACCTAACCATTAGGTACCTATTAGGGAGCCACGTTTTAAGGTCCCACCATCTTCAATATTGCAACACAAGAGACCAAGCTTCCAACTCAGGATCTCTTCCATAACAAATCATATGTAATATTTACAAAATTTACCCTATAACCTTTGGTTTAGAATTGAACTCATCTGGGCTAAGTTGGGAGAAATGGGCATAAATTACAAGCATTTCTTCTGGAAATACATTGCTTTCTACACAAAGAATTATTAGAACAGTGAAATTTTACATTCTCACTAATGGGCAGACATGTAATATACTTTGGTAGAATGCTTCCCTTCACTGCACATAGGTAGCTGTTTGCTCTGTTTTCACAAGCCTTTCCAAGAGCTCTGATATTTGGCTTCATCTAGTAGAACAGGTGATTTTTTCCATCCTCCCCACAAACTCCAACACTTTGTATTGAAAGAGACCTTAAAGTTCACCTATCCCAAGCCTCTGACATTTCCTCAGGGAAACAAATGACATGGGTTAAGTGGCTTGTCTAAGGTTACTCAGTTAATGACTACACACAACTGGTTTAAGGAGACAACATACTTTTTTGTTGTTGTCTGTAATGAAAATATTTATGTTCATAGAATGTAATTTTTTGAGACCTGACCTAGTGTTCCAACCTGAGACCCATACTGATTTGAGCATTTGCTCTGAGCTAGCTGGAGTTCAAAGAAAACCTATACCAGCTTCTGTCATGTGCAATCCTTTACCTCAAAATTGGATTCTGAGGACTGGGAGGAATCTGGACTTTCCTTGTACACTTCTTAGTTCATTTACAAATGTATGATGCCACCTCCAGCTTCGTATGTCTGACTCTGAGCTCATCACTTTAGTACTTTGTTAGTCTGTACAGGCAGGTGTGGAAATTGTCTTGATATCTGGGACTCAGCACTTGTATCAGTTTTGTTACACAATTTATTCAGTTTTATATATGTATATAAACTATATCCAGGAGCACTTGTACGATTTAGAAACACAGGAGGCAAAAATGTGAGAATGGTTTTAGAATTATATATAATTTATACTATAATTACTGATTTTACCTTTAGGGGATATCTCTATTTTATATGTACAAATTATATATATGTATATTATATATAATCATATATGTGATATATAGTTATTTAATATATATATGTATATGTACATGTATATATACATGTAATATATATACATATATATCAACCTAGTTTATTCATGTGCCATTTATCTCCTTCTGTCTGAAACTAGTCATTTAGAACTTAAAAATAAGCAAACCTTAAATCTAAGAGAGCATATGGAGGAAGGGAGAGAGGGAGAGGGAACAATGATTGAGAGACTGATTTTAATTTTATCTGTGATCCCAAAAATGCATCTAGGATTGGTATCAAATTCGTAAAAAATATCTGTGCTTTTGTTTTACTTTTGTACTAGAGAAATCTATAAATATAATTCATCTGATTTTAAGAGAGTAGCTGGTCAACATTTAGGATTCTAGGCCCACACTTGAAAATATTTGGAGTGATCCATCTGGTAGACAACAATCTCTTTGAATCGTATGTAGATAACAGTCATCTAATACTTAAGCCACTAGCCTGCTATAGGAAGCAAAACAGCAAATTACTGTGCTTTTTTTCCTCATTTATTTGAACTTAAAATTCAATTTTGGGGCAACAAATAGGAGACAAATGGGTGTAAAAACAGCACAGTGTAAATTGCTGCAGGTGATGGTGCCATAGCAAAATTATTACAGGCAGACTCAAGATGCAAAAATTATTTAGTTGACAGTAACCAGAAAGACAAATTACTCAGAGGCTGTGTACATGTACTTCTATAATTGCTCATAAATTATTATGGTTCATACTAAAATTTACCCAGCTTGCCAAGCCACGTGGTCTTCTTTTAAATAAGAAAATTGCAGATTGTTAGAAATTGGAGAATGTAACACATATTATAAAATGACTACTCACTTACACGGGAGCATGCAATTTGTGTGCAACTTTTTCATTTGCTAGCACCTATCTTTCAAAAATCTTTATTTCATCAGAGCTTTGAAGACTATAAAGCTTACAAACAACAATAGAAAAATCTGTCCATGAAATCTCAATGAGAGCTTATTTTGCCATAAATTAGAGTTAATTATAAGGTACGTATAACTTGGACCCAGTCCATGGAGTTTGAGTTACTACTGGGTGGCATTAAGTACTTTCTCTTATAATGCGACTTCTCTGGCTCTGATCCTGAAAACTGTTATGGAAGACTTCAGCAGGCTTATCTCTGCATAGCTTCTTGAACTGTTTAATGACTGGAATAAATTATTTTACCCAAGGAATAAATGTGGTTATTCAACTTAGTCCATGTCCACTCACCACTGTTAAATGACACTGTAATTCAGGTTATATAATAATGTAAACTATTTGGTTATCTTACACTGTCTTGGCAGGAGCAGAGGCTATGGAACTAAGAAAGGAGTTATAACTCACTGTGACATGAACGAACTGATGGCTTCTCTTGGTCTCATTCTCTGTGGCACTTGAAATATCAATGTAAACATTCCCTACCCCTAACCCTCATTATTCTTGTGAGGAAGAAAAGAAATTCTTAGACAATTGCTTCATAAATAAGACCCTTTAGAAATGGGAAGAAATACTTTTCATGGTGAAATTAAGATCATTTGCTTTACAATGTCATTTTAGTGTGTGTATGTGTGGCCTCCCAAGCCAGAGGGTCAAAGGATTTCAGCATGTGCATCATGTGCTACCAAAAAATGTTCAAGGTGTAATGGAGGGAGACTTAAGCAACTGTCTTGTGGTTCCTTTATACTGTAGATCAGATGTTATGAAACAAATTAATCTCACTCTTTTTAAGTTTTGGAATACAATTGCACTTATCTGGTTATATCCTTTGGCTGGTTTCTCACTATAGTGGAGAGTTTAGTTTTTATAATGTGGAACATGGCTGTTACCACTGAGAATATTTATTATGAAGTCCCTTACTGAAAAACAAGCACTGACTCCTGTTCTATGCTTTGCCAAAAACCTGGATGGAAATCACCCTACTAGTTAGGTATGATGGCACACACCTGTAATTCTACCACCTGAAACAGAAGTGTGGAGAGTCTGATATTACCTGGCCTCTGGAGCAAGTTTCAGGCCAGCCTGTATGACATAATGAGATCGTATCTCAGAAAAACAAAAACAAAAACAAACTATCAGAAAAGAAAATCTAATCAAATACTTTCATGTTTCAGATAAAACATTGCCCTGATGCCCACCAGGGTTTTGGTACTTATATTCTTCAAGAGAATAACAAACGAAAGGAAGTTAGTAGGCCTCTTACTTCTGGTTTTGGTTCCCTCTACCTATGCTTCTAACATTTCCCATGTACACAATGAGGCTAGTAATCCTCCCCAGGGTTTGTTAGCCAGTTTGTAAGGATTTTGTTTTTCACATACTTTATTATCAGAAGGTAAACTACATTTTACAGAATACTCGGCCAATGTGTCACTCATATGTCACATCAAATTAGTAGTATCTGCAAATATAATATGTCATCAAATATCCTCCATGTTTTCTTACTTGGTGTCTAGGGATTCCTGTAATTTTTGCATCCCTGAATCTACCTACATATAGAAAATGAGCAATTTAGACTCAAGAACCTGGACATAGTCAACCTTTGCCCAAAGTCAAAGGAGACTTGTCCAAGGTCCTTTCCCACTTACCTCATCAATGAACTCTGTTAAAAGAACTACACTTTAAAGCTTTGCATCCCACTGAATTCTAAAGAAGAGGTTTAAGAGAGCTCTTTTAAAGACATTCAACTCATGTTAGTAGAATGGAGTAACTGGGAAGCTGATGACCTACACTTCTGTTGTAAGTTGTGGATCTTCATGTGTTCCTGTCAGTAGCTAAAGACAGAGAAGAATGTTGTCAACAAATGCCTTTAGAAAAACAAAGAAAAAATGTTGGATTACCTTGAATTCACTAATCTTAGATTGACAGCAGATTTCCCTCCAATCAGTCTGTCTTAGAAGTGATAACAGACTGCACTCTCATATTCCTCCTTACTTGACAGGTTTTGGTAAAATAGGAATTGTCTAGAGCTGTTCCTATTGTGAGAGGCAGGAAATAGAGAAAGCTATCTTAAGACTAACACGAAAGAAACCACTTGGTAGAGAGTCACAATAAGAGCTTTCCCGTCTGGGCTCCATGCAACAACCAGATTATGCCCCACAAAAGCCCATAGTATACAAATGTAGGCAAGGAGGGCACTATATGAATGACCTAGAATGGTCCATGTATGTCACTTTTTCTTCTCACTGCCCACTTCCTTTCTCAGGAGTGCTCCCCACTTTTCCCAGATTATCACTGTATTTGTAACCATGTGCTCTTAATCTAATTCTTTTCCAGGTACACCAGAGCCTGGAAACTTTAGAATCATCCAGGGACTCAGATCTCTGACTGTGACCTTCCCAAAACTCTTGATTTTATGTAGATGGTGATCAGGGTGTAGTAGTTTGACCAAAACTATCTTGATTTTGAAACTGAAAGTACCATGTTTTGAATCTTAAACAAAAACATGAGCAATCAGTAAACCCATGTAAAGTAATAGATAAAATAACAACTCAACCTACATACAAAGCAAAAAAATATGAAAAAATGTTGAAATAGCACTATGCAGCTAAAGTGAGACCTGCTAAAGAGGCAAATGAATAGGACGAGGGCAAGGGTTCCAGTAAGTTATTAAATGTCATAAGTGCCTATATGTTATAGGGGCTCCTGGCCTAACCATATTCTTTCTTTTTTCAAATTTTTAAAGATTTATTTATTTTATGTATGTGAGTGCACTGCAGCTGCCTTCAGACACCAGAAGAGGACATCAGATCCCATTACAGATGGTTGTGAGTCACCATGTTATTGCTGGGAATTCAACTCAAGACCTCTGGAAGAGCGAGCACTCAGTGCTCTTAACTGCTGACCCATCTCTCTAGCCCACCATACTGTTTCTTAAGTACTTTCAGTTCACATTCTATTGTGGCTATGAATAAGCACAATACCACAGCAATTAAAACATCTGTCTTGAGAATTAGATAAGCTGAGTTTAAATTTATAAACTGAGGGATTCTGAACTCATTACATAAACTCTGTGGGCCTTAATTTCACCATCAATATGTAAGAAGGTAGCTATTGATAGTAGAAGCTTTCTAATGTTTAGGGAAAGATTAAACAAATCATGAAAAAGAGCTTAGATGTTTCAGGAACATAATTTGTGATTGGTGTTAGCCTATTATGATATTTTTCTACCCTGTTTTATTCCTTTTCAGACCTGTTATACCATGTGGTTGTCTCAGAGGCAGTTACAAATCAATTTATCTACATTTTAATTCTTGATCTTGGTCTCCATACATCTCTTTCTTCTGTATTTCATTTCTGACTCTAGAAAGAAATTAGCCTGAAACCTTGGACCATTCTTGACTCTCTTCTTTCCTTAACTCTCTACAAATAAGCAATGATATATACTTTTCATTTTGTAAATACATACCTTTGAGCTCATGAACTCATTCTTTTATTCATAAATTCTATATTTATTAGAAAGCTTAGCTGGTTGCCAGTCACTACTATAACTGTAGTTAAGCATAAACCTGAGAGCCAGCAATTTCCCTTTGCCTCATTCTCCATAACTTACCATCATTTTTCTTTTGAGATAGGGCTTAACAATGCAGCCCTCGATGGCCTGGAACTCAGTATACAAAGCAGATCTACTTTGAATTTGCACCAGTCTTTGTACCTACATTTCCTTAAGTGCTAAGATTAAAGGCATGTCCACTATTTACCTGGGATACATTCATGTTTTACATGCCCTATCTTTCTACCTTTACTTCATGTATGTTCATGCCTCTATTATTCTCTTGACTTGGGTCAATTTAACCTTTTTTGCCTGAACTATGATAATAACTTCATAAATGACCATTATGCTTAAAAATATTAACAACAAATCATTAGAGACCCCTCAATGTTTCCACATAGCTCTCATAGTAAGTGCCAAAATTCTTAGCTTTTAAAACCTATGTGTGATCTGTCTTCTTTTTATATCTCTGTAATCTTCTGACACTGCCTCATATGTACTTCTGGTAGTTTCCTTACCATGTCATATTGTTTTGGGTCTTTATGGCTTTGCAAGTGTTCTTTCCTCTAATTGGATTATTCTATTCTTTAGATTCATCTATCTTTTGGTCACTTGGTCCTTAAAATGTGGGTTAAGGGACACCTCCTCTCTTAGTCTGCCTTCTATGACACAACATATATTCTCCTTTGTCACACTAAGGAGGCAGTGTGTTTAATGCTTGATTCCAAACATGATTCTGGGAGCAAGAGCTTTATAATCTCTCATATTTACCAGCCAAGTATTTTGGGGTAGATTATATAATATTATGTGTCTTTGTCTGTGAAATGAGGAAATACAAATGCTGAGTCAACCTTAAGAGGGTGTTATAAAGAGTCTCAATTAATAAATATACATGTTTACAATAGTGTCTGGAACATGGCAAATAGAACATTGTTGCCTATTAACAGCATCACCATAATTGTTTACTAAATGCACTATATGGCAGTATTTTGGAGAACGAGGACCATGGAGTTCTAGTCATTATGTTCCCGGATTTATGCCAATGCCTAATGCATGGTTACTCAATAAGTGCTAATTAAAGTACGTGAGTAAATGGATGAATAAAAAGATGAAATAAACAAAAACTGAAACTCATTGTTTCACCAAAAGCAATTAACTTCCAAACCCAATAGTCCCCACTGAGCTTATATGAGGTATATTACATGGAAGAGGCATAGATTGATGACCAAACTGTCCCATTCTTTTGTATATGTATTATCTACTGTGTATATGCATTAGGGGAAAATACGAAGCCTTGGTTCCTTTTGTCAATGCCAAGAATTTTTGCCTTCATTATTGCTTTAAGCCTTGGAAAAATAATCAAAGAAACCATCCTTTATTCTGAAACTGACATCCTAAGAATTCACACACAAAAAAAGAAAGAAAAGGAAAGAAAAGATAAGGAAGGAAAAGGTGAATGAGCTTCTTAATCATAGAGTTATCTGTGTTCCATCCTGCTCATTCTAAACACTTGGATGGATGATTTTGAGAATTTGTGCTTCCAGATTAATCAGAAAGCAGATGACCTGGAATGACTGACAGCACAGAAAAAAGAACATCTTTGCTGCACATAAATGGAGGCAGGCTGACCTAGATTTGAGGCTGTACAGTTTCACAAGAAAAAGGCTTCTTGATGATGCCTTTAATAGGGAATCGGGAAAGACTTTCCATTTGATTGACAACTCTTCCATAATTAAGACATAGTCCCAACTCACAGCAAGACCAGTTTTAAAAAATGCCATCAAATGTTACAAGCCTTATTATAAATTATTACCTTCCTTCTGTCTGTTTCTCCTTGTCGTTATTATTACTCTGTGGGGTTTGATCTTGCCTTTCTTCAACCAGATAACTAGGCAAGGTAGGCTTAGTGCTGCAACATTTCTCACCTCTTGTCTGATCCTAAAATCAAGGAGTTCCAAGATCAGTGGCTGGAGTAGTGAGCCAGCAGTTTGAACACTGCTATCCAGATTTAATGAGGTAGGGGGACAGTTGGCCCAGGGCTCTGTCATGAAGAGGTATATATATCATGTTGTGACCACAAATTTTGCTGGCATCTCCCCAAAGGTCTCTTACTAAAAACGATTTTCTAAACCTCACATAGCTTCAAATGGGCTGAGATGAAGTTTTAAAAAAAAGAATTGTTTACCTCCATTAGGTGAGTGTTATTATTTTTTCTTCTTCATACTAATGTGTCCCAGAGTGGCTCTGGCTACAACACCACACACTTACACTATAGTTCATGGTAGCAAAGATATATGATCAATTTGGTTAATTCAGTAAGGCACTTTGAAATAAAATGGTAATAAATAAATAAGTTCTGATGTATTCTGTCACGACAAAATTTTAAGGGTGGTGAAGCTGAATACAATGGTACCTTGACATTTGTCATGCATTACTGGCACATATAACCACCTCTATGAGAGCTTTTTTAAAAAACCAAGAAGATTATGTATTGCAAAGTTCAAAGCTAAAGCCAGGGAAGTATATCTGCATCAGAAAGCATGGACTTCAGAGTCACATACTCATGACTTTGCTACCTTTTGCTATTGTAAGTAGCAGGAATAGTAGTATTTACAATGTTTACTATGCTTCTAAGTCTATACTAAATGCAATATCATTTCCATTTTGTTCTTTCATGACTCATAAATAGACACTATTTTACATATAGGGGAGCTAAGGCAAAGCGAGATTGTCCTAGCTGTCCAACGACATGAATGCACAGGCATGTCAGTGACAGATTCTGAATTCGAATATAGGTTATATTTTAATGGTGTGAGCTTCAATGCCCTCATCCAAATGTAGAACTCATCATACTCTGTGCTTGGAGCTTGGTAAGGTTTAAATGAGATAATGTTTATCATTGTTCTTTAGAGAAATAATTATATATATAATTATATACATAATAATATATTATTATATATTATATAATATATTATATATAATTATTATATACATATAAATAATATATGTATATATAATGTATATATGTATCAGATAGATAGGTAAGGAAGATGACAGATATCAAGAGAGATACAGACATTTATTTTACAAGTAGCTTATGTAGTTATAGAGGCTTGTAAGTTCACAGGATCTGCAGTCAGTAAGGTAGAGACCAAGGATGACTGATGGTATAAATTATATCCTGAAAGTCAGCAGTCTCTAGACACAAAAAGAGCCCATGTTTCATTTAAAGTCCAAAGGCAAGAAG
>NC_045030.1:131423915-131427095 GCF_008632895.1 Mastomys coucha
ATGTGTGTGTTCTGTTCAGGTTGCTTGGATAAGGCCAATCCAAGCCACATTAGGGATGACAATCCATTTTACTCAGTCAACTGATTCATCTGTCAGTAGTTTCCAGAAACACCCTCAAAGAAGCATCTAGAATGATGTTTGACCAAATGACTGGATAGTGACTTAATCAAGTTGATACATAAACCTAGTTATCACAGCGACCTTATGTGATATCGCCCCTGTGATTATAACAAGTGAATGATCCTTCACTTTAGATCTCTTTCCTTATAGATAGAAGAGAACTGCACAGTAAGTGGGAAAAGCATCTCCATTTTACAGATGAGAAAGTTGGATCAAAACCAGATAGATTTTAGTTCCCTGCCCTTTTAGCTAATAGGACATGACCTTCACAGCACCCTGTGTTGATTCATATGATTTAGTAAGGATGAGAAACCATCTAATATCTAACTATACCTTCCCTTTTCTTTTTCCTATTTTTCCTAATTAAATCTAAATACACATAGTCTCATTATAGGGATAACAGGTTAGTCAGATAAAAGTAAGCCACTATTTGATATGCATCCATACGTGTGTGTGTGTGTGATTCAGAGAGCAAGAGAGAGAGAGAGACAGAGAGAGAGAGAGAGAGAGAGAGAGAGAGAGAGAGAGAGAGAGGGAGATTTGTAGGATGCTTGTTATTCCTCTTCATGTATAAGACATTCTAATTCAGAAAACAAAACAAAATAAAAAACATCCTGCTGATTCCCAAAGACTGTAAAAATATAACATAAAAAAGCAAAGTCAGGCCAGGCAGTAGTGGCACACGCCTTTAGTCCCAGCACTTGGGAGGCAGAGGCAGGTGGATTTCTGAGTTCGAGGCCAGTCTGGTCTACAGAGTGAGTTCCAGGACAGCCAGAGCTACACAGAGAAACCTTGTTTCGAAAAACCAAAAATAAATAAATAAATAAGGCAAAGTCAGATAAATCCCTTTCTTTGTGAAGTGTCTCAACTTCTCGTAAATAAGACTCTCTGGACAGCTATGACAGGACAGGGTAGGGTCTGTTTGTTCTACCTCTAAATTGTGATGATTCTAGGCAGTTATGAAAGCTAACTGGATTGCATGATTTATCTTTGAAAGCCATAAGACACCAGCATGGTGTTCAACTCAGTTCTTATTTCCTAATTATTTCATGATATCAAAATCAATGTCATAAGAGAGAAAACGTATGTATGTAGTCACAGCTGCTTCTTTGTCATGAAAACTTCCCATGCAGATTGTTAATAAGGACACCATCCAAAGAGTTATAAAAACAAAGGGAGAAAGCCTTTGAATCCTTTGTTGGTGTCAGCTGGAAAACAGTGTGCAAATATGATGATGATAGCAAACAAATTACAAACAAGAATATGAAAATATTTATAACATCTTAGGGGATTATTATTAGGATAATGAGTTGATTTTTTTTCCTGCCAAATGTAAACTGAACCATCAAAGCTGACATTATATGCTTATTTTCAATAGTATAAATTATCATTCCTCATATTAAATTTTCCATACCAAAAATTTTATTACTGATAAGAATTGTTACTAATACAGTTATGAATCAACTTGTATTTCATATTGCTACCATTAACTTACCCACAAATAACTAATATATGAGTGCTAACTATATGTTACATTCTGTTTGTTCTATGTGCCTGGCATATCTCCATCATCTAGCTGTCACAACAACCCTTTGAAAGGGACATAAATGTTATTTGCTGGAGGAAAGTGACTTCTGTGGATCCATCAAACTCCAGAGACTAATTTTGTATTCAAACCCTCTTCAATTCCATTCCTGCCATTCTTCTAGCTGTTAGTAGTATAGAGGAGTACTTCTGGAGCCAGGCCTCATGCGGTCAGGCTCAGGCATCCCATGATGACCAGTTCCAGGAGCCTCACCTCTCCCTTAGGCTATGTCCTCCCTCTTGATGTTCTTGCAATGTACTACATTTTTAAGGTCACTGAGAATTGTACCTTTGCCTTCCCAGTGATGTCTGTGTCAGGATTTCCCTCCCTCATTCATTCAAGATGACTGAACCATTTCCAGCTTTCTCAAGGGTGCTGTTGGCCAAAGCTACAGGAGGTACATACCTTGGGCACAGATAGAGTTCCAGCAAATGTTAGAAAGGACAAGGTGGAGAAACTGTTGCCCCTTGTCCATTAATGTCCTTTCTGTACGCAAAATGTATGTGGAGTTTACTATGTGGTTCATGCTCACAGTTCTGGTGGACAATGATATGATTGGACATTAAGGGAAGGAAAGCTATTAAACCACTAGTATTTCTCACTGGTAAGTTATAGACTAAATCCAAGAATCAATAAGTTCTCATCCCAACCTACTTGAATGGGTATCTAAAGGCAATTGCTCACAAGGAAGCCATGTGGAGAATGGAGGAAATAGTGTACTGGGCATATTGCACAACAATTATTATTGTTTATAAAGGCCTGCATGCAAGAAAGTGTTTTCAAGTTTTTATGAAATATCTGATGGTCCTTGCACAGAAAAATTCATGTTGACAAAAAATAAAATTATTTACCAGCAACTAGTTCTCAATACTGTTGGGCTCCATTATTAATTTTAAGGATTACTTGCAACAACAGTATATATGTGTAGGTGTGTGTGTATAATGGTTTATAAGTATGGTATGTTTTATAAAAGATATATTTTATAACAAATTACATGAAATTATCAGTACCTGTTTTGAATGGCCAAAATATTAATTTTGTATAATTCTATCATGATTAATATGAAAATATGAGTATGGATGCAGGTTTCAGTTGCTAATGCCACAGACAACATGTAAGTGTAATTATGCATATACTTAGTTATGGTATATGTTCTTCATGTGCCATATAACCATACAAGTAAAATAAATACTTTAAGTAAGTAGATGCAAATGTACAATTAAATTTGTCATAAAATCTATTAGGTTTTTATATAATTTATAATATATAAATATAAAAAATCCATAATATTTTGATATTTTATAATACAGCACATGTTGTCTGATCTTATGTTAACTTGACATAAGCTACAGTTATCTGAAAGGAAGGAACATCAATTGAGAAAATGCTGCCAGAAGATCCAGCTGTAAGATATTTTCTTAATTAGTTATTGATTGGGGAGGGCCAAGCCCATTGTGGGTAGTGCCATCCCTGGG
>NC_045030.1:131427105-131435300 GCF_008632895.1 Mastomys coucha
TATTGATTGGGGAGGGCCAAGCCCATTGGGTAGTGCCATCCCTGGGCTGGTCTTCCTGGGTTCTATAAGAGAGCAGGCTGAGCAAGCTAGGGGAAGGAAGCAAGCCAGTAAGCAGCACTCCTCTATGGCCTCTGCATCAGCTTCTGCCTCCACATCCTTGCCCTGTTTGAGTTCCTGTCCTGACTTCCTTCAATGTGGAAGTGGAAGCCAAATAAACCCTTCCCTCCACAATTTGCTTTTTGTAATGGTGTTTCATCATAGCAATAGTAACCCAACTATCGCAAAGTATAGAAAAAATATTCATATTGTGAAGCAGAGTGATATCCACATATTATATTAAATAAGCAGGAAACATTAGCATGTGCTAGAGTGTTTTATTATGCCCCTTCACTGCTTTAAAGTGAAACTTACAGGTTATATGGCTTCTGTTGCCCAAATTTGAGAAAAAAAAAATTAGTGACCCAACTTTATTGTAAATGTGAAACAAAAGTAATTTTTATTGAAATCATGTATATTATCATATGCAAAGGATTTAGAGGTACAGCACAAAATCAGCAAAATAGATATGCATATATATATATATAGTATACATACATATGCATATATATATATATATCACTCTACACATTAGATTGTTCCCCCAGCAAATGAATAAGATGAATATGGAGCTGTAAACTCTGGTTAAAGGACACATTAACTGTGTTGCCAATGTTTTATTCCTTTAATAAAACAGAGCTGCTGAAAGTGAGTGAGAAAAATGCGAACATTATTAATTTGGGACGGTGATATCGTATGAGTTTTTTTATTATTATACATTTTAGTTTTTCATAATATTGAAACTGAGGAAATGCATTAAAAAGAGATCATCAGGGAGCTACCCCAAGTGAGTATGTGAACTTCATCTTGACCATGGACCTCAATAATACTCAGGCAATTCATATTTTTTTTTTGATTTGGGGTTAAAGCCTATCTAGTTTAATCATCATTTCTTTTAACCATAGGAACTGACTTTCTTCAAGTCAAATTCCTCAATAAAGAGGAAGAGGTGAATAAGAACCCAAGCTTTCTGATCTCTAGTCACTTCTGTGCTAATTTCAGGACCTTGGCTTTGAAGTCCAATATGATTACCTGAATGGCAATGACAAACCCTCAGTTAAGCCAGAAAGATGAGATTCTCCTCATATTTCTTTAAACTTGACTCAGTTAACTCCCAGTTAGAATGAAATTAGTAACCCATGTACTTTGCTCAGGCAACACTGAATTCTGTGAGGTCTCATGGGAAGAGAATATATAAATGTTTTCAAGAAGACATACTGTTTATGGTTGAGGAAGTACTGATTGGAGATAGAAATATTGATAGAAATGATAGATAGATAGATAGATAGATAGATAGATAGATAGATAGATAGATAATATCAAATCACAAAGAGTATGACAGATATAAACCATTATAAGAAACCACTTCTCGCTTGATTCCTAGGTAAATACAGCTCAAAGAAAAGCACAAAATTGAAGAAAGTCATGGAAGGATGATGACACAGTGTGAGGTTCCAAACAAGAATGAACTGAGTGGGCAAAGACTCCAGGTGTAACCACTCTTACACAAGATTTGAGTATGCAAGACAATAGAATTCTGATTGGACCAGGGAACTTATCCTTTGGACATTGACTGGCTGGTGCTTTGGTAGAATTGAGCTTATTTGAAAGAGCCTGGATATAGAGTTGGTTCTTTCTTTTACTCAGCTTGTAATAAATAGTGAGTTCTCAAGCAGAGTTATGGCAGAGATAGATTTATTATGGGATATCCTTCTGTGTGCAAATATCAAAATCATTGTGATCATATTTTATACATTGAGGCTACTTTGTCTAACATTCTTAGACACATCAGTACTCTAGTTCAGGATTCACAGAGGGTTTCTAAGAACTTCAAATAATTCTTTTTAGAGAAGTGGTTTGGCAGCTATAGAATTGTAATCTCCTGAAGATTTAATGAATGCCTACTATGCACAACACATCATTGAGCCTTGTTCTAGAGATGTGGATGAAATGAAACACACATTTTCCCCTTGGGATGAAACAGTTTAAATAAACTCATTAGGTAAGAGTATCACTGAGGTAATAATGTGCATATAATACTAAAGTACAGTTTCGTAGACATGGACTTTAAGGCTTTGTCTTAGAAAGTATATCAGTTCAATAGAAGCAAACACAATTCCAATGTAAGGAAGGCTGTGCTGGCTAGTTTATGTCAGCTTGAGACAAGCTAGAGTCATCAGAGGAGTAAGCCTCAACTGAAAAAATGCTCCCACCAGATTTACCTGTGAGAAAGCCTGTGGTTCATTTTCTTGATTAATGATTAATAATTAATGTGAGAAGGTCCATCACACTGTGGGTGGTGTCACCCTGGGCAGGTGCTCTTGGTTTCCATACAGAAGCAGGCTGAAGAAGCCATGGGGGGGGGGATCCAGTAAATGTCATTCTTCTATTGCTTCTGTGTCAGCTCCTGCCTTCAGGTTTCTGCTCTTACATCTCTCAGTGGTGGACTATGATGTAGAAGTATAAGCCAAATAAATCCCTTTCTCCACAACTTGTTGTTTGGTCATGATGTTTCATCAGAGCAAGAGTAACCCTAAGTGGGAAAAATATAGAAAAAGTGGATGGCATCCTTAGACAATGATGAGATTTGGATAAAGAGGAGGGTGTGTGAAGAGTTGTAAAGAGAAGCTGAAAAGATAAGAACTCCCAAATGATCCAGGGGAAACCAGACTTAGCAATAGGCAAATAGGAACACTCGAGTACTTATTAGATGTAAAAGGGTGTGGCCATGAGTTTAAAATGTTCGTGAGTATCAGACTTTGAAAATCAGAGTAGAGGTTGGGTAAAATGTTTGCCTACATTGGTAGAATGTTTACCTACAAGGAAGGAGACTTCATTCAATACCTCAAACTGCCAGGAAATCGAGGAGACAAGAATGGGAATGTTGGAAGATCATTTAGAAAGATTACAAAAGGAACATTAAAAATCAGCACAGACCACAAAAGCAAAAATAGAAATTTCATGACATTAAAAGGCTTCTGCACGTTGAACAGTCAACATGGCAAAGATAAACTATGGAATTGGGAGAAAACATTTGTAAACTACATAGGTAGGGAGTTACTACATATAATGTATGTGATATTCAAACAACTCAGGAAAATATTCTAATTAAAAGTGAACAACAAATCTAGATAGTTTGCAAAAGAAGACATGCAAATGAGTAACAGGTGATAAATAAATGCTCAATGTCACTATTCATCAGAGAAATGAGAATTGAAAATACAATGAGACATCATATAGCCCATGATAAGGTGATTGTTATAAGAAAGACTTAATAAAGTAGTTGGCAAGAATATGGGGAAAAGAGGACCCTTGTATACACTTGATGATAATATAAATTAATACAGCAATTAGGGAAAGCATTATGGAAGTTCTTCACAAATTAAAAATAAAACTATTTTAGATATATAACCAAGAGATATTTTACTGTTGTGTCAATGGTATATTTGTGTAGGAAACATATATAAATAAAACATATAGGGTATTTATATCAATATATCTGCATATCCATATTTTTGGTAAACACAATTCACAATAGTTAAGACACAGAGAGCAAACTGTCAACAGATGAATGTACAAGGAAATGTTTATATATGTGATATCTCTATGTGTGATGGAATGTTGTCCAGCTTTAGAAAATAATTTTGTCATCTGAAACAGCATGGAAAAATATAGAAAACATGCTACGTGCATTAAGGCAAGCACAGAAAAGCAATTGCTGCTTGATATCACTTATATGTGGAATGAAAAACATAAAGGATGAACTTTTGAAAGTATCTAGAATGATAAGTACAAGGGGCAGAGAGAAGAGGACAAGAAATGTTGTTTGAAGGCATAAAAACGGGAGATTAAGTCTAAGACATCTATTTACTTAATTACATACTTGCTTACTTAATAATGTATAGCTGAACACTTTTAAAGTATATCTTAAATATTCTCATGACAAAATGAGAAATACATGAGTTGAAGAATATAGTAATTTAGTTTAATCATTTCACAGTAGATTCAGATATCAAAACATCAAGTTCTATACTTTAAATACATAAAATTATTCTCAAAGCAAATAAAGGCAATAAAAAAGAATAGTTTAACAACACAAGGAAATATGGTCTCCTATATACTTTAGCATCTATGAGGATAAAGAAATGGAGAGATATGTGAGTTACAGTGAAAATGGCAAGGCTTAATACATTAATGGGAGTAATGATTAAAGGGAAGGTCAGTGGGAAGGAAGACATAAGATTTGTGGATGACACCCAACATTTTTGGCTCAGATAACTGTGAAAAATTATGGGTGGTGGGGCTGAACTGGCACAGGAAGGTGGCTTACTGCCAAGTATTCTGGGTTTAAGTAGGCAGTAGCAACTCTGGCGGAGGGGTTGTGGGCAGTGCTGATATCCTGCCTCCCATGGACACATTTACTGACCATACTCAGCATTACCATCAATGCATCTGAGAAGAGCTTCTAGCTACTGACTATTTTTTAGGAGCTCATCAGGCTTCAGGGAAACAGGAGTTGAGGAGTTGGATGTAATGATCCAGTGTGATTTCACTTCTATTATACCACCCAGGCTCCTCTGTTAGATCAAAACCAAAAAGATGATCCTGACAAAGCATCACACAGATCTTTTAATGACAGGGAAATTAAAATCGTTGCCAGGCCATTATTAAGCATAATGACTAGGTTGAAATGAGATGAAGGACTCTATTTCAGCAAAACCTTCCCATTGATAAATAGCAGGGGGTAAAAGCATGGAAATGTAGTATGTAATCCAATTCATAAAAATGAAAGATTCTTTCAAAAACACAAAGCAGTGATCATATCCATTGCATTTATAGAGCTGAAACAGGAAATCTTCTGTCTATTGGTGAATATTGAAGCACAGATGAAGTTTAAAAGACAATATTTCTTTTTTCCCAGCCAGAAATGTATTTAAAAGGAAATGAAGAACAGACATATCCAAAAATCTAGACTAGAAGCAAATAGGCACAGATCTAGCAATAAATGCACAAGCCAATCACTTCTTGGAGCATTTGACTTGATTGTTCTGGAGAAATGACCACATGAGATACAGTCCTCTCTGATGGCTATAAATAAAAAGAAATTTGACTTTGGGGAGCAGCATGGCCTGAGATAGAAATAGAACACCTGTAATTGTAACATTAAATTTCTAAGAACAGGGTTCATAATATTGTATCTAATAAGTATATTATTGGTGTAAATATTAAGATAAGCACACATCTCTATGACTAGGTTTTAATAGCAAATATTGGGTGATCATGTCTAGATATTTAATTATATTATACACCCAAGGTTTTTACCTCATTGTAGGAAGGAACATGATATGCATAAATTATTAATAACTCATTAATTTGTAAGCCCTGTATGGGACTCATAGATAAATAATTGGCATATATTACTTGATGGCTATTATTCCTACAGCGTTTATGCAGGCAGAGACTATGACAGATTATGACTCAGGTTGAAAGGGCTATACTCTATTAGACAGATGTGGACTCTGGGGCATACCTATGACAATTTGGATGCCACCAAGCAGAACTTAAACTTCTACTGGATTTTGAGCTAGAAAGAGGAAGAATATAAGAGGAAGAATATGAAACACACAGGCATCAAGAACCATAGCTCTGGAGTTCACTTGATCACAATGGGGGTGATGGGGAGTGGTGTCTGCTGTCATTGTACCTCAGTGACTTTGAGCTAGTCACGTAAATTCGCTGAGTTTTGTTTTCTTTTTAGTAAAGTAAGACTATTGAGTCCCTTTCTTTCTGAGTAGACATGAGAAAAAAATGAGAGGGGGTAAAAACCTTGTAAAACATCTCAACATCTAGTGCACTGCTGACCTACTCTAAGGTTAAGGATTCAGTGACTTTCTCTTGCTGCTGCTTGTGTTTCCAGCTGCTACTCATGTGGTCTGTGTATGCTCTCCACCCTCTCTTTTGAGAATGATCTCTGCTGCATCTCCAGTTTTTGGCTGCTTCTATCACCACAGCAGGGCATCCTCATAGCTATGCTATGATTCTTCCCCAGCAACCAGTGCTTAGTGCTTGACCTCTAACAAATTTTTAGTTTTCGAAAGTAGGCACGGAAAACTTAAGTGCTACACAAAGACTTGGACAGCTCTCCCTCTAGTGGAAATTTCTTGAATTGCCCCCAATTACTAACTACCCTATTGATTCAAGAGAAAGAGCTGGTGGTAAAAATGAATAAGATGGAGTTGATAAAGTTAAAAAAAAGTTCTAAAAAATAATGTTTTAAATACAGTTAGTATGAGGCTAGAGGCTATAAATTGCAAAAAAAAAAAAAAAACTACTTGCCAAAGTGTCTGGAATTTGCATAGTTTCTCTTGGGCCAATGAACCCATTTTACTTAATGTGGATTTTGAGGCAAATCTTGAATTTTAGGTAAAAATACAGAATTAACAATTGTATGTGCAGCTGTATATCAATTTTCCCACTATACCTATGACATAATTGTAACGTACATGGCTGTTGGAGTCTAAATTAACTACACTCAATGTTCTTTCTTCCCCCCTTTGAAAATGTATTTATAGTTGTTAATGTTGGCATTATATCCTCTTACAAGGATTCCTACATTTCACGGGGCTTTGGTTTTGAAGGCATGTACGTATGGCAGTGAGAAATGCGATTATAAAATGGCTAAACTGCCTTGCTGCAGTCACCTAGGGTGTTTTGCAGGACATTTCACTAGTTTACACCTCTAGGGTTCTTCTTGTGCCAAATTAAACTGCATAGTTTGTCACAGTGTCCACGTATAAAGTCCATACACCATTATTTTGAATCTTCAGATCAAGATTCCCAGTCACACATCTGTTTGCCTATTTTTGAAGACTGGAATAAAAATTATTAAAATAGAGCCCTGAACTTTTAGTGGATTTCTTTGCTCCATTATAATTGGTTTGGAAAACTTCAATATTAACATATTTTCTGCCAAGGAGACTGAATCAAGAATAATTATTTGTAAGCCTTCCAGAGATCCGAATCAAGGTGGTAGGCATGAGACTTTAAGGAGGCACCCTTTTATATTTTCAATCTGTTTTTTTCGGCAATAAACTTTGCCAACTGCAAAATCTCACCAGTTGGGGAAAAAAGTGTTTCCCTGCCTGTGGTGCCTCTGTTCACACTTGTAATGAATCAGAGAGACCCAGTTATAGAATCATCTGTGAGAGAATCCAGTCTATATGGAAAACAGTTCGCTGAAGCCCCATGGGAGGTCTGCTTCCAGAGCTGCCACTAGAATTGTGAACAGAATAGGGCTGGATGTCTCTGTGGGCCAGATGCTAGGTTGATGAGGTCAAGCTCACAGGCTAGCCTCCTCTGAGGGCTCCTGTCTCCTGTGTAGACTACTCACTTCCACCATGTAAACTCCTTGGCTACAGCCTACACATTTGCCAGCTGTATCACAGATGCATCTCTTCAGCTATTTTCCAAATATGTATGGCCGTTCAGCATGCAAATGACTCTGGACAAGCGATGTGTTATTACCATCTCTTTGTGACATCAATGTAACTTACACTTGTGATTGCTGGTGGCACTTGAAAATTCAGTCATGTGTGACTTATTGTTCTATTGTTTGTGATCCTCTGACATCTCTGTGATTTTTACTAAATCTTAAGATTTCAGTTCCTTAATATTAGCATCACACCTGATTTTTTAGGCCTTGAACTTAACGCTATACTTTTTAGTTGCTTTCACTCATCCCAAATCTAAAAATACATGTACTATATCTTATGCCACCCATTCTTTCCCTCAGGTGAACAGCTAGGAATAGAAATCCAATAAAAGCAAATCAAACCACCTTGTTAGAATCTAGTAGTGGTCTAATAATCTAAAGATATAAAGCTATAATACCTTAACTCATGGAAATAAATTTCTCCTAGTGTGTTTTCTGGAGAAAATAATATTTGTTATCAGGTGAGCATTCAGAATTCCTGGCATCATATCCTTTGTCCTTCTTATAGGAAAAGTCCTTTAGGTCTGTTGGAATAGGTCATGGTGCAATCATGTATTGTGAATAATAAAAATGAAAAAATAAAAGAATGATAATTAGAAATTTTATT
>NC_045030.1:131435453-131436699 GCF_008632895.1 Mastomys coucha
TATCTATTAAACTAAATGCATTGGATTCATAAAAAAATGAAATGAATCCTCAGTGTGTTTTCAAGGTCTCTGTAGTAAAGCTAATTGTAATGGCAGTTAAATGTCACCAATTGTTCTTGGACATGGCAGCTGTGATTCAGGAGCAAATATTTTTATAATCTTTAATAGCAACAATGCCTCATAGTTTATAGGAAAAACTAAGATTGGGAAATGTAGCTTGAGCTTGCAGTTATCTACATTATATAACAGAGAGGTTAGAGGTGGAAACTGAAAGAGTTGAAGAAGGAAATAAAAAAAAAATCTTCTTTTTATCAAGATGGTAATTACACAATTTGAGATTATTTTCCAACTCAGATTTGTTAATGGAGAATAATTACTGATCTGATACTTCACATAGTACTTGAAGAGCTTGTCATGAAAGCCTATATGAACTAGGGTAGTCAAAATAGGAAACCATGCTTAGGTTGTAAATCAATCTCAGAATACTTACATAACCTGCAAAAGGCCATGGACTTGCTCTGCAAAACCATAGAACAATTATGCAAAAGAAACCATGGAGTTTAAGCTATGGACATCTTTGACAATCTAATGAAGTGTACTCTAAAATCTCCCAAGAAAAGTATGTTTATATGAATAGACACATTATTTTGCCAATAGTCTAAAGCCTATTAGGGCACCTTTCCCTTAAGTGCCCTTGAACCCTAGTTCAATAACCCTTCATATAGAGAAAGTGAAACTTTGAAGTATGATAGTTATTACATTTGAGCATTGCATCTGGCTTTAAGCTCCCTGTCAACTGAGGTTAAAAGATTAAACACACTGGGCTACAGAGTTCGCAACATCTGAAAAAGGAAACAGAGCAGCCTACAGAATTATAAGCAAAATAAAATCATTTGAAAATGGAAGAATTTACAGATTTTTATGATATGATTAGAAAGGGTAATCAGGTAATATAAAAGGACAGTATTGATTAATGAGATTCTTGAAAAACCAATAGGCATTCAGCGGTATAATACCTATGCTAGTTGCATTGAGTAGCATACTAAATTAGCTTCTCCATCTGTTTCTAATCCTTCTGGAAAAAGAGATTTTACTGTATCTGTATTTCTTTAATACTAAATTTATCCACCCAGTATTATCTGACTAAAATGCACATTAATATAATACATCTATATAAGCATATACTACCTAAGCAGCAAGGGAGGCCTACGAGTATAAAGAAAAAGCAACCTATGTTTAGGTATCT
>NC_045030.1:131436709-131462439 GCF_008632895.1 Mastomys coucha
TTGCTTTCTCAACAGCAAGTAAATAACACAGTGGCTACTCTCATGATTATAGAGATAGGTAGTATAAAGTAGGGGTTGAGAATATATGTAGTCTCTGCTCAGATATTGTTCTAACCACTTATTAGCTCTGTGGTCTTGGGTAGGGTCTTTTTAAGTGAATCTCAATGTTCTCATCTGTAAAGTATGAATATAAGTGGTAATACCCAGGACTGGGCCTTGTCTGGGCAGGGTTTTCTTAGTAATTCTTGTCTTATAAGACTCCTGCCAAACAGTCAGAATGACCTGAAAGTGGCATGTCAGTGTCACACAAGTAGTCTAGGTTCATACGGTTTCACAGAGAAAAGATTTTCTGGTTAACTGGAGCAACTCACATGGCAGGTCATTATACTACTGTGTAGCTCCAAGACAATCATGTAGGCATGTGTGGAGTGTTAGAGAGCCTTGGCGGGGGGGTGGGGTGGGGGGTGGGCAGGGAAGCTTAGCTAACAGAATTTTTTACCTTAAAGTTGCTGTAGAGGATAGGAAAATGTCTTAAGGACACAGAGCTAGAGCAACATCTATACTTGCTAAAGTCAAAGGAAGATGCTGGACTATCTCCTCCACTGGGAGGATTGAATAAAGCTATCTCTAAAACTGTGACTCACAGAAAGCCCTGTATACATGATGGCAACAATTGCTAATGTTATATATGACGTTCCCCCTATCTCATGTCTTGCCTTGTTTTCTTTCAGTGGATGGTTGCATTGATTGGTCCGTGGATCTCAAGACATACATGGCTTTGGCAGGTGAACCTGTCCGTGTGAAATGTGCCCTTTTCTACAGTTATATCCGCACCAACTACAGCATGGCCCAGAGTACTGGGCTCAGACTCATGTGGTACAGAAACAAAGGTGACTTGGAAGAACCCATCATCTTTTCAGAGGTCAGGATGAGTAAAGAGGAAGATGCCATATGGTTTCACTCAGCCGAGGCACAAGACAGTGGATTCTACACTTGTGTTTTAAGGTAAGTATCATATGAAAATGTTGTTCAACCATGTTCCTTGCAGTCTTTTGTTTTGGAATGTTGTGTCAGAATGGTGGCTGGGGTGACTCACATTATGTAGCAAGCAGCTGAAGAAATTCAGTATACTCTATTTCAGTGATCAATTGGAACTACACACCACATTTTTATCAGATTGTCACTAGGTAGGACTCCTACTTACTGTGTATATTTCTTTAATTTAGAACAATGTGTGACTTATTTCTTTCCTAACTCCATCCCTGCTCCAGGGTCTTATAGTCACAATTATTTCACCCCAGATGCAATTGACTCAATGATCTTGGCACCTGGCCATGGAACTGACTTCACATATCATTTAGGCCAAGGTTTTGCCTCTCTTGTTGATGGAAAGTAGCTTCAAATGCTGTCCAAAGACTTCACAGCAAATGAACTACTGGTGCTATCCACACAATTTACCAAATGAGCTTAACTCTACTCTGTCTAAACATTCAACATAAAACTCAGTAAACACTTGGTCATGCTGAAGTTCTGAGTCCTATATTCTGACAATTTAATAGACCTAATTCTTGCCAGAAATTTACAATAAGAAGCAAATTGTTTTTATCTTAGGGGCTCCTGTGATCTCCCTCCACAGCCCAGCATTACGACCTAGAACCTAGCATTTCAGATAGAGACCACATTTGGTATTAAATTACATAGCTGAAATGACCTTTAACTCACCTTTCAATTCTGCCATTTTCACCGGGGACCTGCACTCTCTACTATTTGATTTTTAACTTCTTGGAAATACAGACCCTTTCTATTTTTGTCTCAGGTGTAAAGCTATGCCACTTCTTCATCAAAAGCACTTGGAACTCCCTGGTGAGTCCTCATTGTTCTAAAGGCCAAGAGAACAAGGTAGTGTATAAATAAAGCTCCTGGAGCCTTAGAATCACTTTTGTGCACATGTGCAGGGGAGTACTGAGAGGAACAGATAGAGAGGTTAGTTTCTTTTGAAGGCAAGATGAATCCCCATGGTCACAGCAAAAGCAGCAATCATTTGTACTGATTCCTTAGTGATAGGCAATATACTCTACTTGTGCAGCTCTTGGCACAACTGGGAAATAGATAACATTCACTTTTTAAAAGACTGACATTGTGTTTTCCAGGATGTCGCCACTCATTGCCTCCTTGCCCCTTATTAATCCTTATCACCATTGCAGCCTGCCAATCAAAAGTACTTTTTTCTTCTAATCTACTTGCTTTTGATTCTGTTTGTTTTCATTAATTGTACGCTTCCTTTTACAAAGCATTATCCCACCATACAAAGGTTCTTGACTGAAATAATGAACTAGTTATTGGTTACTGCCTCTGCTATACAAATGTCCTCAATCTTGCTGTCTCCTTCTTCCCCTTCTCCCCCTTTTAAGCCCTTACTCTCAGCAAAAGTCCATCATCATAATAGAATATCAAGGTTACAAATAATCAATATGATATTGCTTTTTATCATGTATATTTATATTATACAATACAACTCCACTTTTTTTCTTTGTTGAAATCTCTTTAATTTAGAAATTGGAAGCTCCTTCAGTTGGCTCCTATTTCCTTTTGATATAATCCCATCTTTGCTGGATAGTTTTTCTTTCTATAATCAGTCCCTTACATTACTGAAAGATGCTCCAGACTTATCTTGTATACATGCTGTCATAGACTGAAACTCACCCATTTTCTTTAGATCCCAAATTCTTTGTAATAGAGCCTAGACAAGATGAGAGGACCCATCATTTGTCAGCTAGGTATAATGAGTGCTAGGCTGTTGCTGCTTCTAGGTTTTCACCTCACAGTATATTCACTTTTAAGAAAGCTGTGTACACTTTTTTGTCACGTTTGATATTAAATCCATGGTCTTCTATATTCTAGACAGTTACTTTACTGCTGAACTACATCCTTTGCCTAAGCATTGTGGTATTTTATGGACAATTCTCTTGATACTGAAGAAATACTCTCGAGGTCCTAGAGTTTCTCAGTGTCCCTTTATCTTTCCCACAGTGGTTCCCTCTTTCTATTCCACATCAGATTGGTTTGATTGTAACTTCTATTGATACCATATGAGCCAGTGTCTCCTTAGCTGCAATCACATCAGTATTAGAGGCTTGGACTTAAACATAATTGGTGACTCCTTTCATTTGTGCACCAGGCCCTAGGGAGCAAAGAAAAAAATTGGGATGAGTAAAACTTTGGAAAAATAACCCAATATGTCCCTTAGTAAGGCTCACCAAAGTTTGGGAACCATCATTCTACAGGAATCTACTAGTCTTATCAACTCAGAGAAGTAGGATTTATTCTACAAAAAAATACAATCACACACACACACACACACCTAATAGTAGAACACCTCACTTTTTATGCTAATATAAAAGTAATAAAAAATGAATAGTCTAGTATATGACAATGGCACAGGTAGCAGTTGGTGGTAAATAATAAACCTGTTTTTCTGACCTAGTAGTAGCCACTCCAAATATGTGCCATATAAATGAAAGGAGTAAAATTTATGGCTATCAAAAATATTCTTTTTTTGAAAGGTGTGAGTAATTTACATATTATTTTATTAAACTAATAAAATTTATTTTAAAATATACAATTCAGTATTGACATTTTTTAAGTCATCAAAATAATTTATAATAGTTAAATGCCTCTTAAATATACTCTTCTGAAGCTAAAAGTAATATGTACTCAACAAGTTTTTAAAATCTATTTGGAACATTAAACATGATAGAAGTAGAAAAAAAATCTCTTGTGAAGTCATCAATGAAAGGAAATTGTGACAGTTTCTTGATTAGATGGAAATCATTCTATCTCCAAGGGAGAATCTCAGCATAATTCAGCATACTGTGGCTTCATAGAATGAATTGGGTAGAGTACCTTCTGTTTCTATTTTGTGGAATAGTTTGAAGAGTATTGGTATTAGGTCTTCTTTGAAGGTCTGATAGAATTCTGCACTGGTCTTGGGCTTTTTTTAGATGAGAGACTATTAATGACTGCTTCTATTTCTTTAGTGGTTATGGGACTGTTTAGATGGTTTATCGGATCCTAATTTAACTTAGGTATTTTGGTATCTGTCTAGAAATTTGTCCATTTCATCCAGATTTTCCAGTTTTGTTATGCTTTGTAGTAGGATCTGATGATTTTTTTTAAATTTCCTTACTTTCTGTTGTTATATCTCCCTCTTCATTTCTGATTTTATTAATTTGGATACTGTCTCTGTGCCCTCTGGTTAGTTTGGCTAAGGGTTCATCTAGCTTGTTAATTTTCTCAAAGAACCAGCTCCTAGTTTTGTTGATTCTTTGTATAGTTCTTTTTGTTTCTACTTGGTTGATTTCAGCCCTGAATTTGATTATTTTTTTGCCTTCTACTCCTCTTGGTTGCATTTGCTTCTTTTTGTTCTAGAGCTTTCAGGTGTGCTGTTAAGCTAGTAGTGTATGCTCTCTCTAGTTTCATTTTGGAGGCACTCAGAGCTGAATTTTCCTCTTACCACTGCTTTCATTTTGTCCCATAAGTTTGGGTATGTTGTGTTTTCATTTTTATTAATATAAAAAGTCTTTAATTTCTTTCTTTCTTTCTTCCATGACCAAGTTATCATTGAGTTATATATATTGTTTTAGGATGAAATGTTCTATAGAGATCCGTTAAATCCATTTGCTCCATAACTTCTAATAGTTTCACTGTGTCTCTGTTTAGTTTGTGTTTCCATGATCTGTCCATTGATGAGAGTGGGGTGCTGAAGTCTCCCACTATTATTGTGAGAAGTTTTTTTTTTTCTGAATGTGGGTGCCCTTTCGTTTAGAGCATAGACATTCAGAATTGAGAGTTCTTGGTTGATTTTTCCTTTGAGGAATATGAAGTGTCCTTACTTATCTTTTTGATAACTTTTATTTGAAAGTTGATCTTATTTGATATTAGAATGGCTACTAGAGCTTGTTTCTTGAGACCATTTGCTTGGAAAATTGTTTTCCAGGACTTTACTCTGAGATTGTATCTGTCTTTGACAGAGAGGTGCATTTCCTGTCTGCAGCAAAACGTTGGGTCCTGTTTACATATCCAGTGTGTTAGTCTACGTCTTTTTATTGGAAATTGAGTCCATTGAGGTTAAGAGATTTTAAGGAATAGTGATTGGTGATTCCTGTTATTTTTGATGTTATGTTTATGTTTGTCTGGCTATCTTCTTTTGGATTTGTTGAAAGAAAATTACTTTCTTGCTTTTCCTAGGGTGTAGTTCCCTCCTTATGTTGTCATTTTCAATCTATTATCCTTTGTAGGGTTGGATTTGTGGAAATATATTGTGTGAATTTGTTTTTGTCATGGAGAATCTTGGTTTCTCCATTTATGGTAATTGAGAGTTTAGCTGAGTATAGTAGCCAGGGGGGGCATTTGTGTTCTCTTTGGGTCTGTATGACATCTACCCAGGATCTTCTAGCTTTCATATTCTCTGGTGAGAAGTCTGGTGTAATTTTGATAGGTCAGCCTTTATGTTACTTGACCTTTTTCCCTTATTGCTTTTAATTCTTTCTTTGTTTTTTCCATTTGGTGTTTTGTCTATTATATGATGGGAAGAATTTCTTTTCTGGTCCAAACTATTTGTAATTCTGTAGGCCTCTTGAATAATTATCGGCATCTCTTTTTTTAGGTTTGGAAAGTTTTCTTCTATAATTTTGTTGAAGTTGTTTACTGGCCCTTTAAGGGGGGGAATCTTCACTCTCTTTTATACCTATTATCCTTAGGTTTGGTCTTCTCATTGTGTTCTGGATTTACTGGATGTTTTGGGTTAGGAGCTTTTTGCATTTTGCATTTTCTTTGACTATTGTGTCAATGTTTTCTATAATATCTTCTACACCTGAGAGCCTCCCTTCTGTCTCTTGAATTCTGTTGGTGATGCTTGCATCTATGACTCCCAATCTCTTTCCTATGATTTCTGTCTCCAGTGTGTTGTCTCCCTTTGTGATTTCTTTATTGTTTCTAATTCCATTTTTTTATCTTTGATAGTTTTGTTCAAGTCCTTCATCTAATTTGTTGTGTTTTCTTGTAATTCTTTAAGGGATTTTTATGTTTCCTCTTTAAGGGCTTCTAACTGTTTACCTGTGTTCTCCTTTATTTCCTTAAGGGAGTTATTTATGTCCTCCTTAAAGTCCTCTATTATCATCATGAGATGTGATTTTATATTAGAGCCTGCTTTTCTGGTGTGTTGGGGTTTCCAGGGTTTGCTGTGGTGGGAGAACTGGGTTCTGATGATGCCAAGTAGCCTTAGTTTCTGTCACTTATGTTCTTTCCTTATTATTTATGTCCTTGCTGCTCAACATCTGGTTATCTCTGGTGGTAGCTGGTCTTGCTGTCTCTGACTGTGGCTTGTCCCTTCTGTAAGCTTCTGTGTCAGTACACCTGGAGACCAGTTCTCTCCAGGAGGAATTTGGGAATTAAGAGCTGTGGCACAGAGTCAACTCCAGGGTCAGATAGAAACCGGAAGGATCCTGTCCCTGGCTGTTCCTTGGTTCCTGTGTCCTCATAGCTCTGGGTGGGTCCCTCTTGGGACAGGAATTTGAGCAGAAGTGGTTGTCTTACCTATGTTCGCAGATGTGTCTGCACCCCTGGGAGACCAGCTCTCTCCCAACTGTATTTGGGGATGGAGTACTGTATCACAGGATTAGCTCCGGGAGCACAAAAATAGTCTTAAATTGACAATGTCAATATTCTCCCAAAATTCTAAATATAGTGTCATCTTATGATAAACATTAATGATTTATCCATGTTTATTGACATCATTAGAAATCATCCTATAGGCCTTATTGTATTTAAGATTCCAGATATGAAGCATGTAGTAATATTCTCTACTCACTTGAATTAAAGCAAGATATTTATTTAACACCTTTCAGTAACTTAACTAGTTACTTATTTAAAAATTTTCATTGTTCAATGTCAGAAAATAGATAAGCTATGAGAGGAATATTAGAGGACTGAAGCATATTTTTGGCCGGCAGGCAGTATTAATCCAAAAATGCTTCCTTATCTCTCTACTCTCATCCTTTCAATTAAGTTTTTCAATGCTGTAACAATGATGAAATTTTTTAATTTGATACCACATATCATACTCACCAATGGTGCATGAGGTGATTTAATCTGTAGATGAAGCTATAATGCAGTAATTCTAGAGTAAATTTATGCATATTGAAAAGGATGTGGGAGTATAAATGAATATCTATAGCAATCTTCTAATTTTAGGGTAGCCTTAGCAGAGAAGCAGTTGGAGGCAGAAACACATTATGATCACTACTGTGCAATAAGTACACAAAATTTGGAAGGAACCCTTTTGTTAAATGGGACTATACCTTAGATTTTTTTTTAATAATCAAGTAAACCAATTGGAGTCTCAAAACCTTAATGTATCACACATTCTTTCCAGATACTCCCTTGGCATGTTTATTCAATCAAGAAGCATGTCATTTGTTTTGAAGAACCAAATGTGATTTATTAAGTTACATGTGAGTAGTTATTATACTAGCAAGGCACACTATCATACTATTGAAGAGAATAGAACTATTCTAAGTAAAATATGTACTATGTTGTTAATTCTTAAATATCTATAATTAGTGCATGGTAATTCAGTATATTGTCTTCTTAATTTCTGACTATGTTTGAATTATTCTATCATATAAAAGAAGAAATAAATACAAATATACCATAAATTTGTGTCATCTTTGCTCTTTTAGTGTTCACTTTATACAATATAGCAAGAAAAGCTATGTCTTTTAAAAAGTGATTATCGTAGTCTATCTCAGACACTAAGAAATAGTTTTTATCACCTTCTACCCTCTGGCTTCCTCTAACCATGGTTACCAAGAGATTTTCAAGGACATCAAATATTTCTCATAATTCAATTCCAGCCTAACTATTGATCCTTGAAAAGTTAAGTGTCAACAAGTCGGTTGCCTGGGTAGCAATTTCCAGGTGAGCAGATAGTTTCTTGTAGGAAAAATGAAAGCCTGAATCTTATAGAATTAATTGACCCCAGAAAAGTTCAAGATTGTATAGCAGGGTCTTGAGACAGTAGCAATATCTTATTTGGTCCATGTAGGATGAAATGAAATATGATTACCTATTTTTGACCTATTTTCTGTTACAAGTAAGAGACCTTGCTTTAACTATTTTTGATACTAATTATGTGTAAATGATTACATAGCTGACTGATAATTATTTTTCAACATTCAAAATTTGATAATGTGCTTGTTTATAAAATTATATATAACCTAAAATACAAAAATATACAGCAATTGTACTTTGTTTCTCCCCCATTAACAGCAAATTATATATGCTGCATCTTATGAAATTATTGTACATTAACATTAATTATTGAATGTATAATTCACAAATATAACTACTCTATTGTATAATATTAATATAATTGAGCTCTATTCAGTTTGTTTATTATACAAAAGCATGTGGTTATTTTTTTAGTGAGTTAGCAGGATTTTTACTTCATAAAATTAATAGATTATATTTTATAAGTATAAATGAGAATTGATTTAAAGCAGCCACTGGTAAGCTGGTTAATCCTGGTGTGTATATTAGTTTCCTGCCTTGTGTCATAATACAATCTTCAGAGAATTATGGTTCTATAGTTATTTTGTAAGAATTAAGGTTTTAACCTATTCTGTGCACTAAAATGAAAATCTACTCAGGAAGAGAAAGAGGAACATAAGAAATGTAGTAGACCACATGAAGTATAGAATATTGAAGGTTGTTATTTCATTTATACTCTCTTGCTTCCATACCCTATTTTTCTTTTTCTTTTTCTTAGTATAAAATAGAAATTATTCAGAGTATGGGAAGGGGAGTCAAGAGGGTAGTAGAGGCAGAGAAAGGCAGAGAGAGAGAGAGAGGCTGAGGGAGAAAACAAGAGATGAGAAGAGAAAAGGAGAGATGAGGAGAGGAGAGGAGACAAGAGGAGAGGAGAGGAGAGGAGAGGAGAGGAGACAAGAGGAGAGGAGAGGAGAGGAGAGGAGAGGAGAGGAGAGAAGGCCAGTCATGAGGCATGAGCATGTAGAGAGAAAGCAGGAAGGGAATGGGAAGAGAGCAGGAGCAGAGAGGGAAGAGCAAGAACAAGAGAGGAGCAAGAACATAACCTATTTTTCTGTATCCTATTTCCAATAATTCATTGATGCTGAGATGCTAAGGTAACTCACACTTTTGTACTGTTGCTTTCTCTTTACCAATACAATATTTAAATACAGTGAGCAATGGTTATAATCATTTCCATATATACCATCTTGATTGTTTTTACCCTTACTCCCTTTATCTTATTTACTTGTAAAAATCACAACCCTATTTAAGCCTATTCATTCATCTGTGTTGTATTGCCCCTATTTTGTTTCTTATCATATATATATGTATATATATATATATATATATATGTGTGTGTGTGTATATATATATATATATATATACATATATATATGATATATGTGTGTGTGTAATATATACATATATATATATTATTGGGCATTTTATTTATTTATATTTCAAGTGTTAGTCCCCTTTCCTGGTTTCCCCCTTCTGGAAATTGCCTATCCCATCCGCTCTCCCCCTACTTCTCTGAGGGTGTTTTCCTCCCACCCACTCACTCCCACCTCCATGCCCTTGATTCCCTTACACTGGGGCGTCTATCTAGCCTTCATAGAACCAAGGACCTCTCTTCCCATTGATGCCTGACAAGGCCATCCTCTGCTACATGTGCAACTGGAGCCATGTGTACTTCTTGGTTATTGCCTTAGTCCCTGGGGGTTCTGGGGTGTCTGGTTGGTTGATATTGTTGTTCTTCCTATGGGGTTGCAAACCCCTTCAGCTCCTTCAATCCTTTCTCTAATTCCTTCATTGGGGACCCCATACTCAGTACAATGGTTGGCTGTCAGCATCCGCCTCTGTATTTGTAAGGCTCTAGCAGGGCTTTTCAGGAGACAGCTATATCAGACTCCTTTCAGCAAGCATTTCTTAGCATCCACAATAGTGTCTGGGTTTGGTGGCTGTATATGGGATGTATATGGGTGGGGCAGTCTCTGGATGGCCTTTCCTTCAGGCTCTACTCCACACTTTGCCTCCATATTTCCTCCTGTATTTTGTTCCCCCTTCTAAGAAAGATCCACACTTTGGTCTTACTTCTTCTTGAGTTTCATATGGTCTGTGAGTTGTATCATGGGTATTCCAAGTTTTTGGGATAATATCCACTTATCAGTGAGTGCATGCCATGTGTGTTCTTTTGTGACCATGTTACCTCACTCAGGATGATATTTTCTACTTCCATCCATTTGCCTGCAAATTTTGTGAAGCCATTGCTTTTAATAGCTGAGTATACTCCGTTGTATAAATGTACCACATTTTCTGTATCTCTTCCTCTGTTGAAGGACATCTGGGTTGTTTCCAGCTTCTGGCTATTATAAATAAGGCTGTTAGCAACATAGTGGAGCATGTTGGAGATGGTGGAACATCTTTTAGGTATATGCCTAGTAGTGGGTCCTCAGGTAGTACTATGTCCAATTTTCTGAGGAACTGCCAGACTGATTTCCAGAGTGGTTGTACCAGCTTGCAATCCCACCAGCAATAGAGGAGTGTTTCTCTTTCTCCACCTCCTTGCCAGCATCTGCTGTCACCTAAGTTTTCTTGACTGAAGGGAAGAATGACAATATTTACTGGTTTTAATTTAAGTGAATTTTCATCAAATTCAAATGGATCCTTAATGTTTCTCAGTTGTCTTATTAGGTATTCTTGGTTCAGTCTTCCCTCTGCTTAAATAACTACTTAACGTTTTCCTGCCTGTCCCATACCTGCACATCCTCCCAACTGTTTTTTACATCACTGACAAAATAAAAAATGAAACAGGAGAGAACTTTAACTCTATGTATCTGTCTATTGGCATCTGTATCTACTTAAACTCCTCACAGCCTATTGCTATGGATAGATTACTAAGCCTCTTCACATAATTTGTCCTAGATCATCTTCCTGGTTGCCTACTTGAATATATTATATGACTGCTTCTCTTTACTTTTCCTATATCATGGAAGATGTCCAAAAAAAAATCTGTATCACTAAATGTATGTGATAAATTACATAGTTAAATTATACCTTAATACAACATTTGTCAGTACCCATATTTTTATGGGCCTTATCACTTATCAAAGATGTTTTTAATCATATTATTCAATGACCTAAACTGACCAAGCCAGCTCAGTCAGTCAATAGTATCTTGAGGGAGGGAGTAAGGAAGAAAAATGAAAAGACAATTAAACAACATTATAACATGACTCAAGACAGTTCTGAAGCTGAAGATTTTTCTAGTCTGCTTTTATATTATTCTAGGTAAGTACAAAGAATAGGGTCAGTTCTAAGTCAAGGAACAGACAAAACATAAACTAATTCTGAGAGACCTTTGCTCTCCAAACAACACACATTAATGCTCACAGATAGCTTCATTTTACAAACTCTAAATGGGTTCTAACACCAAAAGTATCCTGAACAGTGATAATAACATAATCCTTTTAGAACATAGCTAGAGAAGGTTTAGTGTTAATTAAAGTAGGGCAGAAGAATAAATATTCTCATGGCTGTATAATAGATGGAGAATTATTCATATACTCCAGGTTATATGTGAACACTCAGTACTAAAGTCAAATGTTGCCTTAGTGTGGGTATTCAGGAATCAACCTCAGTTTATTTGTTTCAATAGCTATTGGAATCTCTAGAAAAGATACTTTGGTCAATATAAGAGTCCTTGCTACTAAGAATAGTGTATTAAAATAGTATTCTACAAGGAACTTTCTACTGCTACAGATCTGTGTTTCTTCTCAAACTTCCTTCCCAACACAGAAGAAAACATGGAAACCAAAAATATAATCAGAAGTCTAGTCTCAGGCATGAAAAGTAATTTCTATAAATGTATTCATTAGAACCAAGGAAAAGATTACTGGGTTGCTGATAAAAGTATTGGCCAGTTGGCACTTGTATATAGTTCTAACACTATGTTACTATTTTATTTATTGCTATCAACGTCATTACATTGACTTTGTAGTTGAGTCTCTGTAGCTAAGGTGCTTGGGTTTCTGTCCTGGAGTGATTACTTATCATCTCTGTGGCCCTGAACAGTTTTAGGTTCATACAGTAGACTTACAGCTTCAAAACTATGAACTGTAGATTGTGCTTCCAATATTATCAGAGTGACAGACAAGTATGAATAGCTGTGTTTCGTTTTCTTCACATGGAAAATGAAAACTTCCTTACTCATTTAACAGACATTTTAAATACTTGTGTTAGATATTGAGTATTTGCATTTCATGACATGCATGTAAGTGCCTCTGTCTGGAGCAGATGATCTCTGCTACCATGGTCAGCACAGGGCTGCTAGGCTTGGGGCCCTGGCCTGCCACTGCAGTCATACTAGGCACTGTGTGGCCTGGGGGACAAAAAGGGGAGGGTCGGATGACCTATACCTGGCCAGAGTTCCTGTGCTCTGGGCAGTGCAGGTATAGGTATCTGCTTGTATACTCCACCCCTCGGGTTTTGGGGCATCTGGGTCCCAGTCCACGAGGTGGGGTAGAGATAACGAGATAGCTGCAAGGGCTCCATTAGCCTCCCAAAAAGCCAGGGGCAGAGTTCCAGCCTCTGTACATCACAGGTGCCACTGGATGTCGTGGAGGGGCTGAGAACTAGGGGAGAAGGGGGTGAGGAAAAAGGTGGCAGAGTGGCTGTTCTGTGCTAGCTTGGGGCAGGAGAGTTCTCAATCTGGTCTCACAGCTGCAAATGCTGGGGTTGGGTCATCACGGTGTGACTAGTTAAAAGGAAGCAATGCATACTTGTAAGATTTTTTTAATATAGAAAAGAAGAGGCTGGCCATGACCACATAGAGAGAGAAAGAAAGGAAAAGAGGGGGCAAGAGAGGAAGAAAGCAGGAGAACAAGAGAGAAGGGAGAGCAAGAGAGAAGGAAGAGCAAAAGAGCAAGAGAGAGCAAGAGAGAGCAAGAGAGAGCAAGAGAGCAAGAGAAAAAGCAAGAGAGAGGGGAGGGGGTAAACCGCCCCTTATATTGTGTGAGGCAGGGCTATCTGTCTGTGGGGCAGGGCATGCCTGACTAAAGTCAGATGACTAGGAATAGGGTCCAGCTAGAAGGCTGGGAGCTTGGGGTATTGTCTGCATAACAGAACACACATTTCCTGTGGGGACGGAGATGGGGGGTTAGGACTGAAACGGGAGCCAGGGACCCAGGAGGCATGGCCAAACTCCTTCCATCTCTTGCAGGCAGAAATAATCACCCACACCCACCATAAACCAGAGTTCTAGACCTGCAATTGACCAGGACCAGGTTGCCTGAACTGCCCCATATGCCTCCTCTCATTCTAGATTGTGGAAAACATACAATATCAAAACTACTCCCAAAATGTAATGGGCAACACTGATAGTGAACCTAAAAAAGGTCATGCTACAGAAGCACCTTGGAAACTGCATTCATTTGGGTGGGCATGGCAGTTTCTCAGAGAAAATAATGCTTAAGATAAGATCTGAAGTAAAAGAAGGAGCCAGTACTTTTGAAGTTCTTTAGGGCAGAGTGTTTCAGTCAATAACCGACAAATATAAAGGTCATGGAATCGAATTAGGCTTCATTTATTTTTGTAGTTTGTGCTTGCTTTTCGTTCTTTGGAAGCAAGTTTCTTATATTGAAGAAAGCCTGAAGGCATGGTTCACGCATGCTGATTACTGGGATGTCTGTGGAGTAAACACGGATCAGCTAGAGAGCAGCATCCTTTGAGGCAGAAGATAGTGGGACCGTACTGAGGATGTGGTAGTGAACACATAGAATGTTAAAATGAAAAGAAAACATAGTGTGCAAGGATATGGCTTGGAGTAAGTGCACATGCATGACAGAGGAAGGAGAAAGGAAGATTGACAGCCTCAGAATACGGAATACAACACTCAGTACCTAGTCAAGTTCTGTTAAACACTTCTGCAATGAAAACTATAAAACACCAGAAAAAGAAGTTGTTGAAAATACTAAAAGATGAAAAGAACTCCCATGTTTTTTGGATCAGTAGAATACACACTACAAAAATCATCACATTACTGAAAGTGTTATACAAATTCAATCCAGTTTTCATCAAAATTTTAATAGCATTCCTCACAGGAATGTCTTTAAAAATCTAAAACTCACATGGAAACACAGAAAACCCCAAACAGTAGAAGACTTCCTAGAAAAAAGAGTGGTGCTGTAGGCATCATAATATCTGACCATAGAAACAAATCAAGCATGATACTGGCAGAAAACAAATAGTTGAAACAAATGAAATAGAATATTCAGAAATAAGATGAAGCAAATCTGTGCCTTGAGAAAGGCACTAAATATTGAAAGGGAAAACCCAGTTTGCCCATATCAACTTGGAAAACTGGATCTCTATATGTATAGAAACATTTGAGCTTTATCTCTACCCCCATGTAAATATTAGATAAAAATGAATCAAACAACTTAATGTAAAATTTATGTTTTTGAAGCTAGTAGAAATCTTAAGCTAGGGATACACAAGGACTTAATAGCCCAAGAAATAAGAGCCACAGTAGACAACAAATGGAACTGTGTGAACTCAAAAAGCTCTGCTCACTGAGAGACAGAATAAATAGAAAGCCCATAGAATGATAAGCCAAATACTTAGCCAAAATTTGATTAATATAGAGAATGTACAAATTTGCAAATATTAAACTAAGAATTCAGATTTCCTTATCAGTAAGTGCTAATGACAAATCAGTATTTTAAAAAATATGTTCCATCTTCAGGCATCAGAGAAATATAAATCAAAAAGACAGTGAACTTCCTCCTCAGTCTAGTCTAGATGCTATTATCAAGTAATAAACAATAACAAATGCTGATTAAAATATGGTAAGAGAGAGAAAGACCATCCCTAGTCATTGCTGATGCAAATAAAAATTATTCCAGCCACTATGGATATCAGCATGATAGTCCTTCAAAATTTAAAAATATATGTTTTGTATAATCTAGATATACCAATTTGGGGCATATAACCAAAATATTCAGTCAACTTACTTTTGGAACACGTGTGTGTGTGTGTGTGTGTGTGTGTGTGTGTGTGTGTGTGTGTGTGGTGTGTGTGTAAGTTATGGAATCAGTTGAGGTGAATGCATGAAGGAAGTGTGGCATACAAATGAAATGGAGTTTTACCCAAATATAAAGAAGAATGAAATTATATTGCTTATAGGAACATGGGTGCAACTAGAGATCACTATATTAAAATAAAACCATACCACAAAGACAAGTATCACCTGTTTTCTGTTATATGTGAAATGTAGAAGGAAAATGGCATGTAACTGTAGAGGTTACTAGTAAAGATATAGAAGGGATGTAAAGACACAGGCTAGAGAGGGATTAAAACAGAAGGAGTAAGTATGATCAAAGGACTCTAAATACCTTATAGGAATGTCCTAATGAGTATTCTCACTTTGTACAATTCATATATACTAGTTTAAAAAGAAATATAAAGAAATAAACTATAAGTAAAATACAGAGAACCAGGTATAAATAACAATAGATGAGACTAGAAGAACAGTCTGAGACCGGGTCCTGTTGCATACTATTGACCAAAAGGAGGTGCTTTTGATTAGTAATCAGAGACAAAAAATGGGTGCTAAGATGAAGAATAACATCATCAAATTTACAGCTTATAAAGATACAGTACATAAAAGGAGGATGAGACATAAGACAAAGTTGGGAAGCATTTTTAGTTACTGAAGAGAAATGTAACAGTAATTCAAATTGTGTTGGCATCTGTGGAACTAGTAAAGGGATGGATCCTAGGTATGTATTGATAGATGAGCTGACAGGACACATCATTCCCTAGATCAGTGGCTCTCAACCTTCTTAATGCTGTGACCCTTTAATATAGTTACTTATGTCATGGTGACCCCCAACCATAACATTATTTTTATTGCTACTTCTATTATTTATTTATTTAAAGTATGAAAGTAGACTTCACTCTCTTCAGACATACTAGAAGACATCAGATCCCATTACATATGGTTCTGAGCCATCATGTGGTTTTTGGGAATTGAACTCAGGACCTTTGGTAGAGCAGTCAGTGCTCATAATCACTGACCCATCTCTCCAGCCCCTTGTTGCTATTTCTTAACTATAATTTTGATACTGTTATAAGTTATACTGTAAATATCCAATATGCAGGATATCTGCTATGCAATCCAAAGAGGTCATGACCCACTAGTTGAGAACCACTGTATTAGATGGTTAAAAAGAGTTGAGAAATGGGTAATTCCTATCCTGATAAGTGAGACAGAAGACTTGAAGAAGAACAAGAATCAGAGTATTCATCTCAAAGAATGCTGAGAAGAATTTAGCACCAATGTTCCCTTAGAGTTCTCCATACAGTATTTTCTTTCTATATCTGCTACCAGCACTGCTATATCTACAAGCAGAATGTCAAGATTTTATTATAACAGATGATATAATATAATGAATAGCATGTATAACCCTCAGACCAAGCCCATGAGGTAAGTCATACTATTAGGGATGATAAAAAACACTAACTGGTACATATAAAGGTTATAACAGGCTTGTCCAATGATACAGCTGAGACTTGGACACCTGTTTCAGATTCCCAGAGATCAGGCACAAATCAGCTAGCTCTACTTTCTTCTCATTTAGTACCTATTCTTTGTAGGAACCTATCTTTCTGTATCATGACAAAAGAGGTTCACTTATGTTAATTTATGTCTGCATAATAATCTGTGGTCCTATTTGCAGTTTCCTTGGTGCACAGTGTGGTCTCATGATAAAGGTAGAATCTTATAGATTAAAGATGAACAACAGAGGGCAGTAGAATAGAGATAATAAGTTTGTGAAAAGTAAGGATCAAGTCCAAAAAGAAATTTTCAGAAATAGAATCAGTTTTGTTTTATAATGTCAGAAATGCTGTGGTCATTTTTCAGTTTCCAAACTTTATAAACTTTACAAAAGAGTGTTTTTGAAGATGCTTCTCACTGAGAATCTTTGCAGGAGGTATGTCCTTAAATGGCTCTTTTTTTTTTTTTGACAAGGTACTGGCTAACTTAGAATTTACTATGTAGATAAAACTGTGCTCAAAATAATGGAGGTCCATCTGCCTCTGCTTCCTAAATATTGGGATTAAAGGCAGGTACCACAATGCCTGGATTGATCCTTATTTTTTGACCATTTAACTTCTAGATATCCAAAGTATAAGATTCATGGTAAATTCAAGAAACATATTCATCAGCATATCACAAGGTGGTGAAATAAATATAATTATAAATTATGAGTATATGGTTTATGTTTGTCTAAGAACTCATTGCTTGCCATAGTACATACATACTTTCCTTTATTGAACTCAAAGTTGAAATGATTAATAATGAAAGAGAAATGATAAGTCATTCATTCCTAATTGCAGGTGTTTAGTTTTAATAAAAGGTACGTCTTCACTCAAGATTAGTTGGCCATTAGGCATCAATTACATAAGAAACAACTCTCTATAGAGTGTCCTCTGTGTTAAAGGTACTAATGTGAGCAAAAGTAAACAATGAGGTCTCTAATTTCTAACAGATTAAAAGACTCTTCAGCATGCCTACAAATTATAATCAAGCAAACAAAATTCAGAACATTGAATGTTCCATCTTACATGATTCAACACAGAAAATATAGTCCAGCAGCTAAAAAGAAATTAAATGTTTGAACCTCTAAACATTCCTGTGCTTCCTTAAACATCAGAGGTGGGAGGGGTATCTCTAACTCCCAACAACACAAAGGATATGAGGTTTTTTGTTTGTTTGTTTGTTTGTTTTTTAATTTACCTTCACTCTCAGCAACCAGAAATGGGTGTGGGATCTCTTGAAGTAGGGGTATAGGCCACATTGTGAACTCCTGGACATTGGTGCTGAAAGCCAAACTCAGGGCTTCAGGAAGAGCAGAAAGTACTTTTGACAGAAAATTATCTCTCCAGCTTCATATATATTACTTATAGGTATTCCTTTCAAATGTAACTTGTTCAAATTCCTTTTTTGCTCATCACTCTCATTCTCTGTATGATAAACACCTATAACATCTATATTTTCATGAAACGATGTTTCATGAAAAGATAGCAATTGACTTATAGAGTCAGTGGCATCTAAGTAGTATCTGAGATGATTCATGATTGTTGAAACAGATAAAGAGAGTCAAGGTTTTCACAGGTTGGTGGAACAGTACTTGAGAACAAGGAGGTAATAAAACATGACCAAGCACTGTGAAAAATGGAAGGTAAGTTTCTTAGGAACATGGGCTTCTCAAGGTCTTTGTTCTTAATGTATACCACACAATAATTAGCCTTTATTTAGTGGAGGTTTCAGAAAGAGTTGATGCTCCTTAGAAAGGGAGTTAAGCAAAAGAGCTAATGTATTATTTGACCTTTGCTTAGGCAATAGAGCATGCTTATAACAGATGATGGCCCCATGGAGGAAATGTGTATTTAAAGGACACTCATTAGGGAAAAACAATGCTCACCTCAGCACTGTTAATCAGAGCATATATTCCAACACATACTCCTAAGAATGAGGACCAATTTGCATGGAATTGACCTGACCCTCTACAGTGCAAATAGTCTTCCTGTGGCAAGATAAGTTGGTTGTTATTTGATAGGGATGGTCTAGATCTATTACTGTGAAACAACATAAAGTCAGAGGGTGATGTACATGTCCACCCTGAGGTGCTGAATGCATTAAAATGAGACCAAGGCTAATATGGAGCTATGCATTATCATTTTAGGCCAGATCACAGTCTCTGTAAGGCGGTATACGCTTACTTGTATATAAAGAGATACTAGATGAATGTTTGTGTTTTGATGCTATTACCCTGATCACCTCTCAATGCCTTTTCCTCGACTCCCCTTAAGAAAAGGGTTTGTTCATGCCTTAGAGTCACATTCTTATTCTCAATGAGGAAATGTCTTCTTTTCTTTTAACTGAATCTACAGCTTACCCCATAGCCTCTTCACACATAGAGTGGACTTTGCATAAATGTCATTAGTTGACTGGCACAAACTCTCACATCACTGAAGTCTGGAGGTATTTAAGTTACTCATACAAAACTGTTTGTTTGTTTGGTTGGTTGTTTGGTTGGTTGTTGTTTTTTGTTTTGTTTTGTTTACCAAGCTGGCTTCTAATTTGCTGTGTAGTTAAGGATGACCTTGGGAACTTTTGTTCCTCCTGCCAGGACCTTCCTAGTGCTGGGAATACAAGTGTAATATCACATTCAGTTTATGTAGTACTGAGCCTCAAACCTAGGGTCTCCCCATACTTGCCAAACACAACACTGAGTTACATGGCATACCCCTTAAAATCTTTTCAAAACTTCCCATACAAAGCAATAAATTTAATTATAAATTTCCATGCATATTTTTGTTGACCACCCCCCCCCCATTCTTTTCCCTTTCTTGCATCATCCCAGCCCCATCCTATTTTACCAATACAAATGGCATGAAGGAAAGTTTTGAAAGGGGAAAATATAAAGAATGATTCTAGTTACACCAATCCCTTCTTAAGTAGAAGAATTTCAACAACAACAACAAAAAAACTACATAGAAACCTGATTTGTATTTAGAGGCATGTAAGGATACATCTATGTCATAAGTAATGTATTTGTTTGTACACATAGTTCAGTTTTTTTATATTGATCACACATAATGTAAAAGAAAAAAAGAAGAAAATACTGTTGTTTTTAAGTGGAATATGCTTCAAGGTTTTCTTGTTATTTTGAAACACTAGGTAAATTTAGCTTTGTATTGTGTAGATGACTCATATGAAAGACAGTGGTCAACAAAAGGGATTTCTGTAATCATTCTCTGTGAAAACTGTTGTTATTTCCAAAGGAACATCCCAGGAGGGCCATTAGCCCTTAGACAGATGGAAAATTAACTGTTTTAGACAGAGACATTAGGTAGGCCCCAAGAAATCTCCTTCCCTCTTTCTTACTGTCAGCAAAGTATTTTTAAAAAAATGTTTTGCATTTATTTTTATTTATTTATTTATTTATATTTTGTGTGCATGCAAATATGTGCACATGTGGAAATCAGAAGACAATCTGCTGGAGTTGGTTCTATCTTTCCACCATGTGGGTTCCAGGGATGAAACTCAGGTCTTTGGGTTTGGTGGCAAAGTACTTTTACCCACTGAGTTGTCTTTTAGCCCAAGAATTTTTGTCTTTAAAGTTTTATTTGTGTTTAGCTGCTTTATCACTGTTTCCTTGCTCTAGAGCCATAGTCCAGGTCTTACTGCCTCTGGGGTATTTGTAGAAGGTACTCAAGTGATAGACTCACAATTAATTTTGGTTATTTTTAAGTTTTATTGTTATCATTTTAAATTTATTTTGTTGAGACAAAGTCTTTCTATGTAGCTTAGGATGGACTTGAACTCACCATGGAATCTAGACTACCTTCATTCCTATGTTGATCACCTCATCTCTGCTTCCCAAATGCTAGGATCTCAGGCATATGCCACCACACTTTAGACCTTAGAGTGAAATAAAGTGAACCATAAGTGGTTTCAGGAAGTAGATTTTATTTTTTCTCCAACCCTTTAAAACATAAAACCCATATCCAAACAGGCTGAGACTTTTGTTAGAACAAAATAAAGAATATGTTATGACAGTGCTAATACTTCTGTCTGGTGTTCTTATGACTCCATCCTTAGCCTCTATCCCAAAGCCCTCCTCTAGAGTACTGATGTTATACTAAGCCCAAGTTTCCTTTTGGTTGGGCCCTTTTACAAATGAGTCACCCATATTTAACCATCCATTCTTTCCCCTCACTCCACCCCTTGAGTACTTTGAAGTAAACCACCCTTCAGAAAGCTCCCCTCTTCCTTGCTCAAACTAACGCACAAGCCTAACACACAAGAGCCACCTTGCTTTCCTACTATCTAGTCACTCAGCTATTCCTTCTGCCTCCCTATCCTAGAGGAAGAAACAGCCTTTCCAAATTATCCATTCCTATAAATTTATGTTTTGCCTTTGGGGGTTGGGGACAAAATAATTTCACTATATTTACAAAACAGACACATATAAGAAGTACTAACACCTTGGCCTTACTTGACCTTGCAACATCTTGTACCTCATAGTTTCTCCTCCCCTAGACATAAGTTCCCTTTGCAAAATGTCTTTCAAAACCTTCAAAAGCATAAATGTATCTCAGCAGAACTTCAAGCAAAGACTTTAATGGATTTTGTTTAGTAAAACAACAAATGATGTTGTCCCTTGAATTCTAAAATTTTGTAATCCAATAGGCATGCCTCAGTATTTTATATGATCTCACAGGTGATCACATTATGTAGTACAATATATGTGATCATATTACTTGCATTCCAAGTTCTCTCCTGCTACTTCCTTCTGAATAGCTCAAGGTTTCCCTTATATACTGTCTTAACCTCGTTTTAGTCCCTCTCTCTTCACAGTCTAGAGGACTTGCAGAAGTTCTCCTCACTCCTGGTAGTTTCTACTCAGCCACCATCCCAAGTATGCTTGAATATCTAAGTAAATGCAAGAAGGCTTCATGGACTTTGTTCAGCTGCCTCAAACTCTGTGATCTTGTCTTTTGATTCTTCCCCTGTTCACACTGTTAAATTCTTCATTGCCTGATAGGTTCCTAACTCAGGTTGATTTTGCCCTCTAGTGGACATGAAACTATAGCCAAGAGGCAATTTTGGTTGTCACAATGGAAAGGAAGTAGAGGCTAGGAATTCTGCTGACCACCTTACAATGCACAAGAAACTGTAACCCACAAGAAAGATTTATCCAAATCCAGTTGTCAAAGATTTATTCAAATCCAAAGACACTGAGATTAGGAGGCCCTGCAGTAGAGGGAGCTAACCAAGCCCAAAAAGTGTTTGGAAAATTATAAGCTGGGGATCTGGCCCCTAATCCTGATGGTGACTATACCCTCACCAATAACAGACAACCTAAAATTACGTCTCTGTTCCTGTGGTTGTTTCATGGCTACAACAGCTTCTCATTCTCTAGGTCTGTAGTGCCTAGAAGACAGCCAGGCCTCTTCGAGTAGTTCCTCAATCTGGTTCAGGTACAGTCCCTCCTCCTCCTTCCACCTGTGGATTAAAATTTACACATAGTTAATTTTGACATATAGCCACAAGAGTGAGAGGAGAAGACCAACTTCCAAACCAGCCTTTATTTCCCTTACAACTTCCACCTTCCCCTCCTATTGAGATAGAGTTCTGTTCTACTTTACTTTCTGAATACACCAAGAGCCTATGAAATCCACGTTCTCCTCCATTTATCATGATGTTGACTTGGAAGAGAGAATGCCACCAGCTAGCACTATGCTTTGGCCCATGTGGACTGGCAAACTCTCTGTGTACTCTCAGTAGCTGACTCACCTTGGAGCAGTTGGCATGTTTCCTGTTCAGATCTGTCTCTGGTTCTGCCCACTGGAGCTAGGGAAGATTTCTGTTAAGAGCCTGTATAATCGTAGAAATCCTTGCTTGTACCTGGTGCTGGCATCCTTTGTAGTCACTCAGAACTCTCATATGGGTGGCAAATCTCTGCCATGGTAATTTGAGCCAAGCATAAACCTGAGGGTAACCCATCCCAGGTCTCATTTGAAGGCTTAATTTCTTGTGATATTACTCTGCTGGAACATGAGCCTCCTATCCAGTTCACTCCTGGGAACAACCACCCTAGGCTTGACCTGTTTTGGGTAATAGAATTCCCTCAGAACATAAGTACCCTACCAAGTTTGTTCCTGGGGGACTTGGGATAAAGTAATCCTTACTACTTACGAACAGCTAATTCAACTCCCCTGTCAATTCCAGTAGATTCTTTGATGAAGTGTTTTTTAAACTTCTTTTCTGATCCAGGCATTATAATACAGACCTACAACCTTAATACTTTCAAAATGGAATCAGGAAGATGGGTAGTTCAAGGTTATTCTCAGCTGCATAATGAGTTTGAGGCTGTGCTGAGCTGCACAAAACCTTGCCTCAAAAATGGGGTGGGGAGGGGGGAAGGACAAAAAATGATAGAGAAAACATATTGCTCTGCTTGTGCTAGCTTGACATGGAAATGATCTAGTAGCCCAGAAAAGATACTTACTTCTTAGCCTATTGTGATAAAATGGATCTTTGTGTGACACAATTACAGGAAGTACACAGTAGCTGAGTTTTTTGGAGTCCAATGATCAGCTCCTCTGTGCCCTGGAGTCTCCCACTAGTACTCCTCTAAAATTATCTGGAAAACAGCTATGACTGTTCCTCACCTTAGCCAGAGCTAGGCATGGGAATACCTCCAGTATGGATATGATCCAGGACACAACTTGGAGTGATCCACTGACTCTTTATTCAATCCCATACTAGCCTTAGAATTTACCTCCCTTCAGATTATTCACATTGAGAATCAGTTTGCATCAAATAATCCTTTTTGCTTCATCATTTGAGGGCTAGGTATGTAGAGAAGGAGAGATTTTTGTATATTTAGCTGTCTAGGTCCAGCAGGCACTAGGGGGAGAGCATACACATATATACATCCCATACAAACACACACACACACACACACACACACACACACACACACACACACACACACAGTGAGGCCATTCTAGGGTTGTGAATGCTAGTGATCTAGAACACAACAGAAATCATCAAAACTTCTGCCTCCCTAAACCATTTCTACCATCCCATATCTCACACTAAGATTTATCCCATCCTCTTTATGACCATCCCAACTCCCCTTCCCCAATTCTGATGGACCCTCCAACCTCCCCCAAGAACTGATTTTCCATTTGTTTGTTTTTGTTCTATTTCACATTCCAAATTCACTAAGGGTTTTGCAGCCAAATTCCCTTCCCACAATGGAAACAATTTTCCCTCCTTGAAAAATTCACAGCTTTACACCAAGGACAGTCCCAATCCCCAGGCCTACGAAATGCTGAAAATCTCTTGTCTTTTGGTAGTTCTAGATGATCTCCTCTGTGGATTCCCATATCAGACAGATGACTCATATTAGAGGCCATGGAATAGGGATACATTTGAGGTAGTCTTTCTGTGGTTGGTAGTTGGGATGTGGTGGGCATGGCTGGGAAGGGGCTTTCATAGGAGTATGTGAATGAGGCTGGGAGTTGGACAGTAAGTGGCTCAGAGGAGACAGTGGATCTCAGATTTAGGGACTGGGATAAAGAGCACATGGATGCTTCCTTGGGTCTGAGATCTACTCTCTGCCTCCTCAGGGGATAATTTTTCCACTTCACAACTCCAAGAAGCTGCATGAAACTTCCATTGGGCTCCTGTGAGGCCTCTTCTGGGGCAGTTATTGTCCCTGCCAGGGCAGCTTCTGTCATATGTGCCCTCTCATCCGGTCTTCCTGTGGCAGCAGCCATCAACTCTGCCAAGTTTTCCTTCGCACTTGACCATTGTGTCCTCATCCTTCCTCTTCTGACAACAGTAGGAGGAATGGCCACAGCTGGTCTTACTGGATTTGGGAGAGCTCTCAGCTCCTAGGAAAAAGTGGAAAAGGTTGAGATTTGTTTGGAGAATGTGGTATTGACATAGGTGTGGAATGGGAAGGGGTAAGACAGGACCAGGTGACAATCTTACTGCCTGGAAGATCTTCAGTCTCAGTAGATCTCTCTCTTTCTGCACTTCTTCTAGTTTGGCTTGGACCTTTTGAAGCTGGATAGCTACCTCCTTCTGCTTCATCTCTTGCTGGTGGGTGAGCTGCTTCAGGTCTGGTGACAAGGAGAGTGTAGACACCTTATGTAGGCTAGACAAGTCTTGCAGCCACTGCACCCCATGCCCTTGTAAGCAGCCTTGCCTGTGAGCGAAGCGCACAGCCAAGGCCAGGGTGCCCCAGGCACAGGCTTCTCGAGCCTCAGTAGGCACCTCGCTATCCTCAAGTATGACTTTGAGCTTGTCTTCCACCTCTTCCCAGGACAGGGACAGGTTCTCAAGGTAGAAATCAGGGCCTTTGTCGTGCTTGGCCATTTGTTCATTGATGAACGCTGACACCTTGCTATGCCGGAATCCACTACCGAGATCCTCAGGATTCAAGGCCATGATGACTGAGTGTCTTCCAGGCTCTTTTGGCCCTGGAAGATAAAATAAACTGTAGTCCTTGCTCCCTTAGCCTCTTGGTGTTAGTACCTCTTCTCTCCTTCAGTGTCTTATTGGCCGTTTGTTCTTCCCGGCTCTCCCGTTCCCGCCCATCCCCTCCCCTTCCCTCCCCTCTGGTGTTCTGGCACGCTCCCTTCCCCTCCCCCACCACCAGGCTCTACGGCTACGCCCCTCAGCTATTCTGTCATAATAGCTGCTGTTCTAAAGTGACTTCACAGCAGATCTCACCTTTCCAGTTCTTGATCAGAGGAGGTTCAGGTTGACCATATCTGTCTACTTGCCTTAGAGACCACCTAACACCCGTGCAAAGGCCTGCCTACCTACAGAGCTTCAAGGGAGAAAGCACACCCTAGTCAGCCTAACTCTCTCCAAAGACTTAAGAAAAGGAAATCTTAAAACTCTCATGGATTTTAATCAAGTACTATTCCAACTGTGAGACTGTGAAAGTAGTAAGGAGAGGTAGAGGTCTCTACACTTCCTTGGAAGTAAGGGAAACTTCCACACACACACACACAAATCCTCATGCTGTGGGGAAGAGCAAGAC
>NC_045030.1:131462449-131464661 GCF_008632895.1 Mastomys coucha
CATAACAAAACAAAAATCTAACAACCACAACTCACTACTTCTTGATTAAAAGAGAAAAAATTGGCAAATTAAACTATTTGAATACATGATAATTCAGCAATATTAAGTTCAGCAATATTAAGAAATATTAAAACTAATTCAGAGCATTTCAGCCATCAGACAAAACAGAGGGATAGATAAAGAGATATATCTAATATCAGTTATTATCAAGCCTGAAAGCAGAGAAACTACCTGACCGGTTGTAGCAAGGCATTTGACATACTGGGCATTGTTAGGTCATTAGGCTGCCTGGGATTAGTTGAACACCGTCTAATTGTGACTGGTGGAAACTCACCTTTTTTTTTTTTTTTAGCACTTTTCAGATTTGTTTATGCATTGAATTGGGCTGTAGTTAAACAGGAAATGTATGGAAAGTACCTCATATTGACCTTTAACTTATTTAACTTATTTACCATTTTATTTTTATTATTTCAGTTTGAAGTGGTTTTTTTATTAAAAATAATTAATAGGCATTTTAAGCCATTTTATGGTTTTAGAAAACTGAGCGGAAAGAATCAAAGGGAGAGACCTTAGATGAAATGTCTGACAGTAGGGAGAGGGAACTTATGGAGCCCACCTCTGGTTGCCATCCCACAGTCACAACTCTGAACCATAATTGTTCTTGTCTGAAAGAATTACAGGGATGGAAATGGAAAGGAGCCTGAGGAAAAGAAGGTCCAGTGACAGGCCCAAAGTGGGATCCAGCTCAAGGGGAGGCCCCAAGGCCTCCACACTATTACTGAGGCTATGGAGTGCTCACAAAAAGGGACCTAGCATGACTGCCCTCCAATAAACTCAACAAGCAGCTGAAAGAGTCAGATGCAGATATTTGCACCCAACCAATGGACAGAAGCAGCTGGCCCTTGTGGTTGAATTAGGGAAGGCTGAAAGAAGCTGAGAAGGGTGACTGTAGGAGAAGGCTGTAGGAGGATCAGTAGTCTTAATTAATTTGGACCCCCAAGGTCTCTCAAACACTGGACCACCAAACAGACAGCATACACCAGCTGACATGAGGCCCCCAACATACATAAAGTAGAGGACTTCCAAGTCTGTGTTCATTCAGAGATGATGTACCTAACCCTCAAGAGACTGGAGGCCCCAGGGAGTTTAGAATCAGGTGGGGTGGGAGCATCCACATGGAGAGAGGGTGTGGGGAGGGGATGTGGAATGTACAGCAGTTGTAGAGTGGATGGGGGGCAAGGAATGGAATATGGAGTGTAAACAATAATTTAATAAAAAAATAAATTCTATTAGTTTAAGAAAAAAGAAAGAAAGCTTTTATTGAGGAATAAAAAATCAGCAAAGGACATGGGAATTTGCTACAGCAATATTTTATTTTTTTTATGTTTGGAGGAAGACAGTCTCATTTAACAATAGTAGATTGATTCTCTCTCTCTCTCTCTCTCTCTCTCTCTCTCTCTCTCTCTCTGTGTGTGTGTGTGTGTGTGTGTGAATTCATATTTTCAGTTTTTACAAGTTTTGCTTTTGTGCATAAATGCTTTGCCTGTATGTCTGTCTGTGTATCACATCCATGCCCAGTGCCTGTGGAAGCCAGAGGAGGGTGTTGCATTCCCTGGAGTGGAATTCTATATGGTGGTGAGCAGCCATCTGGGTGCTGGAATTCATCGTGGGGCCTTTAGAAGCAGTGGGTGTGCTTAACTGAAAAGCTGTCCTGCTAGTCTCAAATTTAGATTTTTAAAATGCCAAAATGTAGAGTTTTTTTAAAAAAAGATTGTTGATCACTAGATATTTCTGGAATTTACAATGAAAACGTTTTTATGTGAACTAAGACTATGAAAGGAACTATTTAAAAAGAATTCAGCTATATCATAAGCAGTTTACTAATGGTTCTAATTTTAGGTTTAATTTTTTTCCTAATTCTTTAGATTCCTGACACTTGGTTAACCCATGTGTTACACAAAATCATATCTACTCACACCAAACTTTAGATTTTATAATGTAAACAACTTGTAAGTGTGAGTTATAATGGCTATTTTGACTTTTTTTATGAAAGTCTGAGTCTTGCCTTTGCCTGGGGAACTGTTTGATCAACATTCCCTCTTAGATTTGCCTTTGATAGAAAAAAAAGCAAGAAATATAACATAAACTAGCTGACATTAAACTTTTGTATATAAAGCTATGGTATTTATTTGAAAATTTTCAGAAGCAGATG
>NC_045030.1:131465397-131468021 GCF_008632895.1 Mastomys coucha
AAAATAGAACTGGCCTGAGGCATTTTTCAAAATAAAATCTAAATAATGCAAGATTGTTAGCAGGAACTGTGCCAGAGCTGGATTACACGACTAATAAAAATCAACTTGAATCTTGGACTGTCAGGGAGCCTTGATCACACCTCTACTAGGTCAGCTGCAGTGACAACAGGACTCAAACTAGGCCTTGTCTTTAAGTTCTGGAGACCTTGGTTATCACCAACTATTTCATATTAGGGCTTGTTCATGGGTTAACAAGCAATTTGTCAGCCACAATTGACATGTCAGTGAACAGAGCCAGAATGAGTATAAGCAGGACCCTGGCCTAAGGTTGTTTGTGTTTTAAGGGTTAGGGGGGATTGAAACATTTCCTCCTGAAACTCATCAGCCATCTTCAGGGTAAGTCCCCTGACCTGATGGTCACCCCAAGTTCATTCAAATGATTTAGACTCACAGGGTCTAAATCATTTCAACTTTGTAGAGGTTGGAGAATGAACATATGAGAGCATCTCTTGTGCCTGCAAATCTTTGCCTGGAGGTCTGGGTTTTATTATAGAAAACATTTGTCCAAAAAGCCTACCAGAAAATTTAGTGGACCATCATTAACCTTTTGACCTCCAGAGTTCTGACCTTTGCCTTGTAGTTAGTATTTTATAGTACCTGAAAATTTCTTTTCATTTGTTCTCCTTATAGTATCTAATTCAGTGTATCTTTTTGATCCTTTCAGATTTTCCTGGCCCTCTGATATTTGACTTGTCTCTCAAATTAACACTTGCAGACCATTTCCTGTTCAAGTAACTGTCCTACCCTAATGGGTTATTTTAACCCCTTGCACTCATTGTTTTGTTTGTAAATATATTTGTGATTATCATATAAGAATACATTATTATTATTTATTGATGATACAGATAACAATTCAAGCTATACTAAAAATTCTGGTCTTTATAATTTTTTGAATACCTAATATATGACAAATAGTATACTGGATATTTTACATATTTTATTTGACATAATGGTCTGGAATGCACTTGTATTACTACAATCTTATTTTTAAAATGTCAACTTACTTTTAAACTTTAATTTAAAAACTTTTAAGAATTTAGTATATTAAAACTGTATTTATATCATTTTATCCTCCCTTCTCCCCTAAATGCTACCCATGTTCCCCACATTCCCACTTCCTCTTAAATTCATGAACTCTTCTTTAATTATTTGTACTATGTCTCTCTCTCTCTGTCTCTCTGTCTCTGTCTCTCTCTCTCTCTCTCACACACACAAACATGCATGAACACACATAATCCCCAATATATACACATGGAATACACACACACACACACATGCTTGCTGGTTCTATTTCATCTTGCTTGTATGTGTATTTGTTTAGTACTGACAACTTGGGATTCAATAACCTATGAGGGATTTCATCCCTGAAAAAGGCTGAATTTTTTTCTCTCAGCAGCCATTAATTGCCTATGGCTCTTTATCTAGGGGTAAGTACCTGAGAGATTTCCCTCACCCAAATTAACATATCACCTGGTCTTGTCATTATATGGGTCTTATTTAAGTGACCATACTTTTGAGATTTTGTGGATATAGCTTTCCTGCCAAATAAAGAAGACAATATCTCATAACAACCTGGTCCTCTAGCATTTACAATCTTCCTGTACCTTCTTCCAGAATGTTCTATAAGGCTTAGGTTTAGGGTTTGTGTTTTTACTGTTGAGGTCCCCATAGTCAGCTAAGCTTTGCATTTTAACTTTACTTAATGGTCTATCTCTGTCTTTTGCACAAAGAAACTTCTTTGGTAAGAGATACATCTGTATATAGATGTAAGGATAGGTATTTAAAATTTAGTTATAATTACACTGGTTAAGAAAGTAGCAGTAAGTAAGTTCTCCTCCATAACTTATCCAACCATGGGTACTTGGTTAGGCTTACAGCACCAGGCATGGATTCCAGCACTGTTGTACCATTGTGCACAGCAAAGACACTGTCACAAACAAATAAGCTGACAGTGTATATAGATTGTACAATGTTTCTCCAATTACCAAATTAGAGAGATCACTGGATGACAATCAACCAAATTTCCAATTCCTCATATTATTGGTTTTCCATTGATTAGGATATGTTGGTAATATTAATTTTTGAATTAATTAATATATTAAGAAAAAGTAATTATCACTTCCTGTTGTTTTTGTTGTTAAAAGTGGAATTAAGTTTGTGTGGATTTGTTGAAAGATTATCTTCTTGCTTCTTCTAGGGTGTATTTTTGCTTCTTATGTTGAAGTTTTCCATCTATTATCCTTTGTAGGGCTGAATTTGTGGAAAGATATTGTGTAAATTTTGTTTTGTCATGAAATATCTTGTTTTCTCCATCTATGGTAATTGAGAGTTTTGCTGGGTATAGTAGCCTGGGCTGGCATTTGTGTTTTTGTAGGGTCTGTATGACATCTGCCCAGGATCTTCTAGCTTTCATAATCTCTGGTGAGAAATCTGCCATAATTCTGATAGGCCTGCCTTTATATGTTACTTGCCTTTTTTACCTTAGTGCTTTTAAAATTCTTTCTTTGTTTAGTGCATTTGGTGTTTTGATTATGATGTGATGGGAGGAATTTCTTTTCTGGTCC
>NC_045030.1:131468865-131476518 GCF_008632895.1 Mastomys coucha
TCCTGGGTGTGTCAGAGCGCCTGGGAGTGGAGATTCCTCTGGGTGTTGTGGGACTGGCTGCAGAGCTTTCACCCAAGGTCTACTCTCTCTAGAAGATTCTTGAACTTCTTTGATCAAGAACTTGAAGAGAAGTTGTCCAATTTTGGCATTGGGTTTTGTTTGTTTCACTGGAGTAGCTAAGTCTTGTCTGTCCTGGTTTAAAGTTGATGTGCTATAAAAACAAACAAACAAACAAACAAAAAAAACCCTCTGTATCAGATTTGTCCTTTTACCTTATTTTCTGCTCGCTGATAAGTGGATTTTGGATAGTGAACTTATTTTATAGAGCTAAACAGTCTACCTATTGTTTCTTTTTCTTTTTCTTTTTTTAGAAGCCAAGACACACATTTGCACACACAAGAATCTCACAAAATCACAAAACTAGAAGCCATAATACATATGCAAAGGACCTATAGTGTTAAAAAAATGACCTGACTTAACATTTTGAGACAAGGAACTTTCAAAGGTGTTATTGTGTTTGTTTATTGCTGGCTGGCTACTCAGGTGCAAGTGCCTACCCTTAGGAGTGGTTTGATTCTTCAGTGAGACTTCTTTGGAAAAAGCATTTGCAAGTGGCTATCAATTGGAGATAGCTTCCAGGTTAGGGATGCAGGCATATATCCTCTTCTCCTTTCAGCTCTAGGATCCCATGTGGTGTAGACCGGTGAGGCCCTGTGCATGCTGCCTCAGTCTCTGTGAGCTCACATGTGCACCAACCCTATCGTATTTAGAAGGCCTTGATTTCTTGATGTTCCCCATCCCCTCAGGCTCTTACATTCTGCCTCCTCTTCCCCAAGGGAGGGATTTAATAGAGTTATCTCTTTTGTGGCTATTCTAAGGTCTCTAACTCTCTGCATATTTTCCGGCTCTGGGTTTCAGTATTTTCCCCATATCTCTTGTAGGAGGAACCTTTTTTGATGATGGCTGAGCAAGGTATGGATCTATGAGCATAGCAAATGTTGTTAGGAGTCACTTTATGGCTAACTTCCTTTAGCAGAACAGTAGTATTCCATTTTTCCCTTGGGCCCTTGGGACTATCCAGTCTTAGGTTCTTGGCCACCCAATCAGCACTGGGTTTGGGTTCTATCTCATGGAGTGGGCCTTAACTCAATCAGATATTTGTTGGTTACTCCTGCAAGCCTGTGCCCCTATTACACTTCTGCATCTCACCATTGTGAATCAGAGAGTTTGTAGCTTGGTGGGTGTTTACCTTTATCCTTTGTTGGCCTACGAAGTACCTTCCAATGCCAGAACATTTGTCTGTAGAAGTGAACACTCTAGGTAAGCACTTGGTTGTTTGGGGGTTCAAGTGGGACCTCTTTGGCCAAGAGCTTGATTATATGCAATTATTCCTGGTACTGGAAGCTTTATTTGGTGATTGGACATATCCAGTTGAGCTCTGTCTCCTTTGTTATCTGAATTTTTTAAAAAATTTTTAACAATAAAGTATACTTTAGTTTTTTTATATTATATGAAAATACTTTAAGTAAAATATATATATAAAGAAAAGAGTCTCTTTCTCTTAACATTTCTATTGTTCTTTTTTTACATATATTCCTATAATATGGGCAAGTGATTTATTCTATTGTAAACTACATGTAGACAATTGACCCCCTTCAATAACAGTCTTCCAAAGAAATCATTATATCTTTACTTGGTTTATATGATCCTGATTTAACTTAGGTATTTGGTATCTGTCTAGAAAACTATCCATTTTATCCAGATTTTCCAGTTTTGTTGAATAAATGCTTTTGTAGCAGCATGTGACAATTTTTTTGAATTTCTCCAGCTTCTATTGTTATATCTCCATTTTCATTTCTGGTTTTGTTAATTTGGATACTGTCTCTGTGACCTCTAGTTAGTCTGGCTAAGGGTTCATCTATCTTGTTGATTTTCTCAAAGAATTAGCTCCTGGTTTTGTTGATTTTTTTGTATAGTTCTTTTTTTTTTTACTTGGTTGATTTCAGCTGTGAGTTTGATAATTTTCTGCCATCTACTCCTCTCAAGTATACTGGCTTCTTTTTGTTCCTAAACTTTCAGGTGTGCTGTTCAGCTGGTAGTGTATGTTTTCTCCAGTTTCTTTCTGGAGGCACACAGAGCTGAGTTTTCCTTTTAAGACTGCTTTCGTTGTGTCCCATAAGTTTGGGTATGTTGTGCCTTCATTTTCATTAAATTCTAAAAATGTCTTTAATTTCTTTATTTCTTTCTTGACCAAGTTATCATAGAGTAGGGGCATTGTTATCTTCCATGTGTATGTGGGCTTTCTGTTGTTTTTGTTGTTATTGAAGAACAGCCTTAGTCCATGTGATCTGATAGGACACAAGGAATTATTTCAATCTTCTTATATCTGTTGAGGCCTGTTTTGTGCCTGATTATATGGTCAATTTTGGAGAAGGTACCATGAGTTGCTGAGAAGAGGGGATACTCTTTTGTTTTAGGAGGAAATGTTCTATCGATATCTGTTAAAACCATATGGTCCATAATTTCTGTTAGTTTTGATGTGTCTCTGTTTAGTTTCTGTTTCCATGATCTATCCATTGATGAGAGTGGGGTGTTGAAGTCTCCCACTATTATTGTGTGAGGTACAATGTGTGCTTTGAGCTTTAGTAGAGTTTCTTTTATGAATGTGGGTGCCCTTGCATTTGGAGCATAGAGGTTCAGAATTGAGAGTTCTTCTTGGTAAGTTTTTCCTTTGACCAGTATGAAGTGTGTCCTTCCTTATCTTTTTTGATAACTGTTGGTTGAAAGTTGAATTTTTTCGATATTAGAATGGCTACTAGAGCTTGTTTCTTGGAATTGTTTGCTTGGAAAATTCTTTTCCATCACTTTACACTGAAGTAGTGTCTGCCTTTGACACTTAGATATGTTTCCTGTATGCAGGAAAATGCTGGGTCTTGTTTACATATCCAGTCTATTAGTCTATGTCTCTTTGTTAGGAAATTGAGTTTATGATGCTAAGAAATGTTAAGGAATAGTGACTGTTGCCTCTTGTTTTTGATGTTATTTTTATGTTTGTGTGGTTATCTTATTTTGGGTTTGTTGAAAGAAGATTACTTTCATGTTTTTTTTTTTGAGGGTATAATTTCCCTCCTTTTGCTACCATTTTCCATCTATTATCCCTTGTAGGGCTGGATTTGTGGAAATATATTGTATAAATTTGTTTTTGTCATGGGATATCTTGTTTTCTCAATCTATGGTAATTGAGAGTTTTGCTGGGTATAGTAGCCTGGGCTGGAATTTGTGTTCTCTTCAGATTTATATAACATCTGCCCAGGATCTTCTAGCTTTAATAGTCTCTGATGGGAAGTCTGGTGCAATTCTGGAAGGTCTGCCTTTATATGTTACTTGACCTTTCCCCTTACTGCTTTTAATAATTTTTCTTTGTTTTGTGCATTTCATGTTTTGACTATTATATGACAGGAGGAATTTCTTTTCTAATCCAATCTATTTGGAGTTCTGTAGGCCTCTTCTATGTTTATAGGCACCTCTTTCTTTAGGTTAGGGAAGTTTTCTTCTATAATTTTGTTGAAGATATTTACTGGCCTGTTAAGTTGGGAATCTTCACTCTCTTCTAATAACTATTATCCTTAGGTTTGGTCTTCTCATTGTGTCCTGAATTTCCTGGATGTTTTGGGCTAGGAGCTTTTTGCATTTTTCATTTCTGAGATGACTATAGATACTATCAAATTGACAATTATTATCAACCATTACAGTAAACAAGGAGCTCCCTTCCTTCTGAGATCTCCAAATGTAGGAGTCTGTTTAGTTATTTCAGACAACTTTGATTACCACTGATTGAAGTGAGCCTTATTCTCGAGTGATGAAAAATAATTTATATTGTGATAAGTAATGATTATCTCAAACTCAACTAGAAATACATAGTTATGTTAACTTAGTGGTTCTACCCTTGAAAGAGAAGTGTAAATCTGAGTATACAAGTATATCCACTATGGTCTTAATTATGATTATAAAAAGTTAAGTAAAAGAAAAGCTATATATGTTAACAGGTATATATACATACATACATCTTAGGGAAGGAAATGTTGGGGTAGAAGCTAATGTTAAGTTTCACAATCACTAGGAGAACTACCAAAAGACACAAATGCACAAAGAACACAAAGAACATAAATGTCTATGACCACAGTTTTCACAAGGATCTCACCAATTTCCTCTTTAAAATTTCAGGAAGTGGTATTTATTGCTAGGAATGAAGTCTTACTGTGTTATACTTTCATAGATTGCTACATCTTAGCCTTGGAACTCTGTAACTATCTCATCATCAGGAATGTTCCCATCACCATTTTTTGCTTCACAACATTTTGTTCATTAAAGACAAAAGCCGCTATGTGTTGGTTTGATGTCATTTCTTATTTCTAGGCAATGCTCTAAATGGAAAAGTCAATACTCTTAATATATAGAGAGTACAAAAGTTGTAAACAGCCAATAAAGCCATTTTCTTATTTCTTTGTTCCTACAGAAACTCCACATATTGCATGAAGGTGTCAATGTCCTTGACTGTTGCAGAGAATGAATCAGGCCTCTGCTACAATAGCAGGATCCGCTACTTAGAGAAATCTGAAGTTACCAAAAGAAAGGAGATCTCCTGCCCAGACATGGATGACTTTAAGAAGTCTGATCAGGAACCTGATGTTGTATGGTACAAGGTAACTTAGCATGAAGTCAAATTAATTTTTTAACATTATTTAATAGCAGTCTTGGGGATTGAGATGGTATTGCCAACTTTTGATATTAAACAATTTTCTGGAAAGAATGAACAGATTTACATCTAGTGACTTGGAGGTATAACTCCTATGTGCCATTGACTTTCATGCATTTCCATCAGCAGATCTCAGAAGCTGACTCACTTTGCCCAACTTAAAAAAAAAAAAAATTCTACCCGAGCAAATAAAGATAAAGTTTTTTTAAAAGAAAAACCACAATACAAATTAGTTGATAGACATATAGAAATACTATGTTCTATGAAGAAGAAAAGGCCATTATTATCAGTATCATAGGCCAACCTATGAAGGATAACCACTGTTACCATGTTGTACAAGATGAGCTACTACAGTAGAGGCAGAAGTGACATATAGGGTTTTTCTGCTCATGTAAACACAGTTAGGAACACAGATTAGGGTTATGGTTAGCTGGGTGTAACCTCTATTCAAAGGTCTAATGGAAAGACATTGAATAAAGAATATATTTACTTAGGTAGAGACAGTATCGAAGGAAACATGAGTGGAAACTGCTAACTCTTATTCTTAAGGAATTGTCAGTGGATCCAGAGAGAATGAAAGTGGTCTTTCAAGAGTAGTAGCTTTAGAAGAACATATATGAAGGTAATAAACAAGAAAAGAGAGGATATAATAAGTAGCATAACCTCTCTTAATACATGCCTACATTTTGAAGCCTGTTGTCTCCTCCTCCCAATAGAACACAGGACAAAAGCAAATAGGTAGAATCAGGCCTTCAGTTGCACTAGATCTAGACTATAGCATACATGGACAGGCCTGATAGAAAGCAGAGAATAATTGTACAACTTTTAGATACATTGTTCTTGCTACAATCATGGAGTCTTATAATTCTAAAATATTTTCTAAACCATAGCACTTTCCACTTTATAGAGGTTTATATATAATGGCCACAGGTGATCAAGTACATTTTTTATAGATGATGTGCGCATTACTGGGCCTGATTTCATAAGAATTTAATCTGGTTGTTTCTGTAGGATTCTGTGGCCCTGTGCTTCCCAAGGATTTGTATACCTGAACATTCAAAGCTGGTAGAAAACTTTACATTTGGAAACATGTTCATTTTCACACTTGGAATAGCTTACTAACAGATACCAAGAGAATATGCTCAACAATCACTTCCACTCTTTTTTTTTCCTTAACAAAGATATTATTATTACAAATAATATTTATTCCTTCAAGTAGACTATTGAAATTTAATGGGACCTTTCATGCTATTATCAAAGTCCTTTGCATCTACTAAGTAATTATTATATTTTATTCTCTACAATAAGCTTGGTCTCTACATTATCCTGTCTAAGTGTCAATACAATTCTGTATGTTGAGAGTGTTATACTTTTTAATAAAGAGAAAGAATCTTAGAGAGAAACAACATATTAAATTTATTTATTGTGTGTATATACATATACCATAGCTGTGTTCAGACACACCAGAAGAGGCATCAGGTCCCATTAAAGATGGTTGTGAGCCACCATGTGAGTGCTCTGAACTGACCTCAGGACCTCTAGAAGAGAAGTGAGTGCTTTTAACCACTAAGCCATCTCTCCAGCCTGAGAGAGCATTTTCTTAATTACTATGCTTTTCTACAATGATTCAGTTTTGGTCATCAATCATTCTGTAAGATGCAGGATTCATGAAAAACAGCTATGCTTCTACCCCCAAAAAGAAATAAAAAAAGAGTTCACTTCAATTTTGTAGAAGGGAAAGGCGAGTTGACCTACCCCAGAGATAGCAGCAGCAGGAGGTAAATTCAAGGTCAGCAAGCTCTTTGTGCAGTAATTCATTCTATCTCATCTTCTTATCTTCTGCTAACTTCCTTCTGCCCCTTATGTCTTTCAACACCCCTAGCCACTCACTCCTGGGGAAATACTACCCCTCACTCCCCTCTACAAATGAACTAATAAATCCAGAACAAAAGGATTTCTAAGCTCTGCCTGAATAATAATGTCTAATGTCTAGTTTATTAACTTTAAATGTATCTTAACTGATAGAAAAGCATAAAATTGCATGTAAGAATTGGGTATTGTGATGTTTTAATGTATGTGTACATTTTGCAACATTAATATTGCAATATTTACATTAGATTAAAGGAATCTATCTCCTCAGGCAAGTATCATTTCTTTGTGGTGAGAACATTCAAAATCCTTTCTTTTAGTTATTTTTAAAAAATTCAATACCTTGTTAATTATAGTCAACTAAGTCTAAATTAATACTATATCACAAACTATTGATTCTGTATAAATGTAAGTTCAAGAAGTTAACTCTTTCCTCCTCCCCTACACTGTGAGTTCTGCTCTCAACTTCTAAGAGATGCTTTTTGCATTTCTGCATGTGAGTGAGGTCATTTGGTACATGTCTCTTTGCACCTGACTTCAATTAATATCAATAATCTCTAGTTCTCACCATGTTGTCACAAATGACAGAATTTCTAAGATGTCATATTTTTTTCCAGTTACCATTGTCTTTATTTGTTAGTTGTACGTTAATAGTCCCTGATAACCTGCTTTTTGTTTGCCTGTTTGTTTGTTTTCAGTAAAATTTGCCCTTTTCCCTTACTACACTAAATGTTTCTTCTGTGCATTGACTCCATCCTTAGAACTACTATATAAATATTTTATCCCCATTTTGTGGAAGAAGAGACTAGAGACTCAGATAGAAAAACTAAATAGTAATATATGCCTTTCGTGTTGCATATGACACTAAAGAACCTCTGAGGCATGCAAATCTGTTGTTGACCACTGATTCTCATTTGAAAATTCAAGCAAACCTTAGAAGATGCTTTGAGGTACTGGAAAAATATTTCCTTTTTGAAGTTAATATTTCGGTACATTTCTTTAGGTGCTTCTCAGATAGTCCGTATTCA
>NC_045030.1:131476639-131478470 GCF_008632895.1 Mastomys coucha
TTTGGAGGGGAACCTGGGAAAGGAGATATTGTAAATAAAGAAAACATCTAATAAAAAATGAAAAAAAATTGGGTACACCATTCTGTATCCATTTTGAAGTCTGTATTTCCTACCTGGCAACACAGGAAGGGACTTTTCTCTGGCTATAGACCTGCTATATAAAGTGGAGGATATATTTGTACAGAGTTCATTCTGGGACAAAACCTAATTTTGAAATATCTTATGTCTTATTTTCCCAGTCCTTTTGTAGCTATTTTTTGTTTGTTTGTTTAGTTGGTTTTTTGTTTTTACTTTTGTTTTTCAAGACAGGGTTTCTCTGTGTAGCCCTGGCTAACTCTGTAGACCAGGCTGGCCTCAAATTCAGAAACCTGCCTGCCTCTGCCTCCCAAGTGCTGGGATTAAAGGCATGTGCCACCACTGCCCGGCTGTAGCTATCTTTTCAAATATGCAATTTTTATAATCTTGTTTCCATTCTGTTCACCTGTATTCCTTTAATTGTCTCTCTAGCACAGTTACTCTTACATTCTCTTGTGAGTTTCCAAGATTGTGTAAAATATGTTAGTGGTGACTTCTAAAAGCTATTGTCCTCTTCCTACCTGTTTCACAGAAATGAGGCTTAGCTGGTATATATTCACAACGGGATACTGAGATACTGGGAATGTATTCACAAAGATGGATGAGCAAGCCAATTTTGTCTGTGCATATAATATAAGGGATGTAAGTGGGCCAACTGGCTTCTATTGTATTTCTTTGGTTAACAGAAAGGGGAGAGGAGAGGAGCTGCACTTTTAGAAATTCTTCCTGATATTATATGAATGACGGCTAGACACTGGGGTAAAATATTGCATAGCTTTTATTAGCATTTTAGAAATGAGTTGGAAGAATATTTTCTTTCCTGAATTAAGAACATTTAATATCTTCTTATTCTCTGATAACAGTTTTCATAAGAGCATCAAGCCTTTTTTGATATTTTTCTTCATCCTTTTTTACATTACTTTTCATCTGAATGTATTAATTTTATATGATTGGACCCATTATACAATTTTTCATACATGTATATAATATATGTATTTTTGCTATGCCATTCCATTACTTCAGTTTGTTCCCTTTCTTCTCATCCCTTAATTTCCCCAGCAAGTTTATACTTCATTTATCCAATTTCTAAAGGAAAAGGACCTCTAGCTTTTCAAGAATACTAACAGTGCAAACACCACATTTGTCCTTTAACATGATATATTATTCTAGCTTGAATAATTGCCTCAATTGGTAGCCCAATGTTAGTGAATAAAAACATGGCAGTTTGAATTTTTCTTGTTTTCAGTAGGCCTATATAATTATTGATGTTTCTCATTAGTTATAATTTGTACTGACTGACAATAAATGATTTCATAGTCACTCATTCATTCATTCAATAGATCATTGCCTCAAGGCTTACTTTCTGGGTAGCAACCTGGGTAAGGGAGCCTACTAGAACTGGCAATGGTGTAGTGACCAAAGTAAATGCATGGCACCATTCTCCTGGGGGAAATATATAAATAAACTGGCTCTTCTCAGTGCTCTAAAGAGGATATGTTTCAATCAAAACATGTAAGAATAGCTTCTACTCATGACTAATAACATCATTGTATTGAGCCAAGGGCAATACAGATGCATGTTCTTCACTGTACTGGCTGGTTTTGTGTGTCAACTTGACACAAGCTGTAGTTATCCCAGAGAAGGGAGCTTCCGTTGAGGAAATGCCTCCATGAGATCCAGCTGTGGGGCATTTTCTCAATTAGTGAACAAGGGGATAGGACTCCTTGTGGGTGGTGCCATCCCTGGGCTGGAAGTC
>NC_045030.1:131479761-131491304 GCF_008632895.1 Mastomys coucha
CAGCAACCAACAAATTGGGAAAAGATCTTTACCAATCCTATATCTGATAATGGGTCAATACCCAATATATACAAAGAACTCAAAAGTTAGACTCCAGACAATCAAATAACCCTATACAAAATGGGGTACAGAGCTAAATAGAGAATTCTAACTGGGGAAACTCTAATGGTGAGAAACACCTAAAGAAATGCTCAACATCCTTAGTCATCAGGGAAATGCAAATCAAAACAACCCTAAGATTCCACCTCACACCAGTCAGATTGGCTAGGATAAAAAACTCAGGTGACAGCAGATACTGGAGAGGTTGTGGAGGAAGAAGAACATTTCTTCATTGTTGGTGAGATTGCAAGCTGGTACAACCACTCTGGAAATCAGTCTGGTGGTTCCTCAGAAAATTGGACATAGTACTATGTGAGGAGCCAGCTATACCACTCCTGGGCATATACCCAGAAGGTGCTCCAAAATGTAACAAGGACACATGCTCCACTATGTTCATAACAGCCTTATAATAGCCAGAAACTGGAAACAAGCCAGATGTCCCTCAACAGAGGAATGGATACAGAGATTGTGGTACATCTACACAATGGAAGTATACTCAACTATTAAAAACAATGACTTCATGAAATTCGCAGGCAAATGGATAGAACGTGAAAATATCATCCTGAGTGAGGTAACCCTGTTGCAAAAGAACACGCATGGTATGCACTCACTGATAAGTGGATATTAGCTCTAAAGTTCAGAATACCCAAGATACAACTCACAGACCACATGAAGCTCAAGAAGAAGGAAGACCAAAGTGCAGATGTTTCAGTGCTTCTCAGAAGGGGGAACAAAATACTCACAGAAGGAAATGTAGAGACAAAGTGTGGAGCAGAGACTGAAGGAAAGGCCATCCAGCAGAGACTGCCCCACCTGGGGATCCATCCCATATACAGTCTCCAAACCAGGACACTATTGTGGATGCCAGGAAGTACTTGCTGACAGGAGTACTGATATGGCTGACTCCTGAGAGGATTTTCCAGAGCCTGACAAATACACATATGGATGCTGGCCCAACCATTGGACTTAAAGCATGGTCCCCGATGGAAGAGTTGAAGAAGGGACTGAGGGGATTTGCAGCCTCATGGGGGTAGCAACAGTGTCAACTGGCCAGAACCCTCCAGAGTTCCCAGGGACTGCACCACCAACCAAAGAGTAGAGACTGGTGGCTCCACCTGCATATGTAGCAGAGGATGGCTTTGTTGGATATCAGTGGGAGGAGAGGCCCTTGGGCCTGAAGGGATTGGATGTCCCAGTGTAGGGGAATGCCAGGGTGGGAAGGCAGGAGTGGGAGAGTGGGTGGGGAAACACTCTTATAGAGGTTCCTTCCAGTGTGTTTAAACACATCAGCAACATAAATCACTTGCATGTTGCATTCTGTTCCCCTGCCTCCTAACTTCCCTCGCTTTTTCTTCTTCTCTCAATATGCATACACTCTACTTGAAGTCACAACATACATATTCTCTCTATAAGATGTAGTGATTTGCATACCTATACAAACATGTTTTCTTTTCCCCTATTTTTACAAAAACCGTATCCTGCTGTGTATACTAGTCCTTAGCACTCTGCATTACACACAAACATGAATATTTTTCTATGGTCAAATTTTTCAGCCTAGTTTTTTTTCTTTCTAGCGGTGAGGATTGCACTCAGGACAACATACTTATTAAGCACATGCTGTACCACTGAGCTACATCCACAGTCCCAGATCTAATTTACTTCTTAATGGTTCATAGGATGGAGGGTACCTTATTTATTTAACATTCTTGTACTTGTGTATTTTAAAAAACGTTTTATTTTTATTAATCAAAAGTTTCAATATTAATTTTAGTAAACATGGATATATCACTTTGCCCTGACGTACACAATAGGAATGCTATCTGTTGGTACTATCATTTAATACATTTTTTAACTTTATAACTGATATAATAATAAATTATAGAAAATGTGCTGTATGAATTTCAAAACCAAAGAGAAAAAAATATCCTAGATTTTGATGATTTGATACTTAGATATCCAAAGGGATGCAACAACCACAAAACAAAAATAGAAACTGAAGTAATTCAATAAGATAGATAACTAAAACATTTCATTATATTTTCTTTCCAATTACAAGTTAAATGTATAATAGAGAAAAATAGAAATACCTCATTTACAACAGTGACACTCAAGACACTCAAAACTTTAGCAACATTGGAAGAGATATAAGTAAATCTAATGTATGGAAGAATATGAAATATGACCTACATTAAAGTTTATTTCTGCATGGAAAACCATGACAATTTAAAGTGACAATATTAAGAACTTTGAAACTGAAAAACACATTTATAGAGTTCCTAGGTTCCTAGGCACACACACACACACACACACACACACACACACACACACACACATCTAAACTCTCAAGAATATATTAAAATGTCACTCATAAAAGGAGATAGTTTGTGTCAGATATTAACAAGTATAGAAAAGAGTATCAGCTAAAATATCAGGAATAGAACAAGATCTGATGAACTCATGGAGTAGAGGCAGAGGAATCTCTGTGAATTTACAGCTAGCTTGCTTTACACAGTTAATTCCAGGACTAGAACTAGAGATGTGTAGATAGCCCTTGTCTCGAAAGAAAATTTATTTTTTCAATTTTCAAATTCTGTTGAGTGTCATTTGTGTTGTCTTTTTTGTGTGTGTAACTGTAAATAAAACTATATTTGGTTTTGATTTTCTGATTTTTTTTTTTGAGACAAGGTTTCTCTGTATAGCCCTGGCTGTCCTGGAACTCACTTTGTAGAACAGGCTGTCCTCAAACTCAGAATTCTATCTGCATCTGCTTCCCAAGTGCTGGGATAATGGTGTATGCCACCACTGCCTGGCTGATTTGTTTTTCTAAAATAACATTTTAATTTTAAGGCTATAATATAATTGCATCATTTCCTTTTTCTTTTATTCCATTTAAACCCTATCTTTCAAAGTCATACGCTATTTTTCTTTAATCACAGTTATACACATATATATTTGTTGGTATATATATATATATATATATATATATATATATATATATATTACATATATAAATATACCATGTATAATATTACTTGTGTATATATTCTCAGAGATGAACAGTAAATATTGGAATTGGTCTGTTCTTCCCAGGGTAAGAATATTTCTTCCACTCTCAATATTCCTTAATTTCCTGTAGTATTTTTTGTTGTGGTTTTTTGGTTTTTTGTTTGTTTGTCTGTTTGTTTGTTTGCTTTTTGGTTTTGTATGAGTGTGCTTGTGTGGTGTGTGCTGTGTGGTGTGTGTGTGAGTGTGTGTAGAGTTGAGACTTCATGGCCTTTACCTGTCTGCTTTAGCATGCCTGTCAGTACAGTCCTTGTTCGGGTCACATTTAGTTTACCATGTTGATGAGACCTCATAAGTGTTGTGCATTTGACATTTTAAGAGACACAATCTCATGGAGAGTTTCCTATTCCTCTGGCTGTTAGCCTTTCTGCTACCCTTTCTTCAATGATCCCCCAGCTTTACTTAAGTGCAGAAGTTTTATTATAGATGTGTCAGTTTGGACTGGACTTCACATCTCTGTATTTTGCTACATAATGATTTTTCTATAATACACTGTCTATTGCAAAGAGAGATTTTCTTGATGAGGGATGAGAACCACACTAATCAGTGTGTATAAGACAAGTATTTGAGTGTAGTTAGGGATTGTGCTGGTTTAACAACACAGGCGTCCTTTATTCCTGTTCCACTGTTTTGATGTCTAACCTTATTTATTCTTTCCCAAACTGTCCACATTACTCCTTTGTTCTTAAATAGTACCAGTTTTTCTGCTAGAATCATGAATAAATTTTAAATACCATGATCATTTAAATGATTCCTATTTTACCCCCAGCGTCACAAAAAATAAATATCTGACATAAATCTGATGATATTTCCCAGGACTTATTTTTATTATGGGTATGTCATGTAATTATTGGTTAATAATGCAATATACTACCTTATAAAAGCTAGTGAGTCTAAAGATTTTAGGTAATAATTTCACATTATTTCTGGTTAATAGTTTCTGTTTATTGCTCAGTGTAATTGTAGGCACTAGAAGCTAAAAGTCTGGTGTGTTTGTTCTTGATATACCTTTGGTCTTTTTTTTTTTTCATTTTTTTTCAAGAAGTTTCTTCAAAATAAGACCCAAGTCATATCATTACTTCAGCTGTAATCCTGCATTATCCTTAGATTGTTTTTGATAGTACATTTATTTATTTGTATGTATGTGTGTTGGGGGGGGTGCATACACTTGCCATAGGATATGTATGGAGATTTGAGTATGGCTGGCGGAAGTTGATTCTCTGTTTCAACAATATGGTCCTTAGGATTGAACTCAGGTCAATAGGCTTGTGGTAATTAACTTTATCCCATGAGCCACCTGATTGGCTCCATAATTGTGAATTATTATAAAGGAGCCTTATCACTTTGCCAATATAGTACGAAGTAGGGGAAGTATTCTATGATTTTATGAGTAGGTCTTAGCATTTTAGTGAGTCTTATTTCTTAGCAGATACTATCATGCTGACCTTTGATCTTTTGCTGTCCAAGAAGGAAGGCCAGAAGTGTTAGAGGGACTATTTTCCTTTGTACAATTCAGAGGCTAGGGAGAGCTTTAATGTTCAGTTACTTGCTCCAGTTACTGTTCACTACTAGCTATGATTCTTTTCTGTTCCATGCTTGGGGTAGAGGTTCCCTCCATGACATCAACTCTCTGAGGAATCTGAGAACTGTTGAGCTTCAGTTGGTTTAGCTGCATTCCTTTTATAATAATAATAGTGGTGCTAAACCCCCTTTCATGAGACTGGAAAAGATGTCCCTGGCTCTAAAAATGTAACTGCTTTAAAACGTTATTTCTAGAGTCCTCTAGAAATGTTAATCATTGGTATTCAATAATTGATGGATATTTAATCTTAAAAAAAAGACTACTGAGTTAACAGCAATAGAATAATAGTTTTTATTACACAGTTTTAGCATGTGACATGTTACAATACAGGGCACTGGCATGCATTGCTTCATTTAATCTTTATTATCTCAATAAATATTGTTACCCCTGTTTTTTAAAAAATAGGTGCAACAGCTACTCAAAAACATAAAACTGGTATTTTTATTTAAGTGTTCAAATCAGAACTTTAATTCTTCATGACTCTGAGCTATTAATACCAACATTAAGAATGAAGGTATGACACGATCTTTAGAACATCGGAGGAAAAAGACTCCTTGGAGTAAGGTATTCTAGATTTTTGAGGTATGGTAGAGGTATGGCTTATAAGGTTGAGGTTCATTCCCAATTTGTACTTGTGGTCTGAGCCATATGTTCTATCCTTATATAGCAGAAAGTGTGGGTTCCCTGAAGACCATTAACCAGATGTGTAGATGCTTCAAGGGATAGTACAAAGTCAGGTGAAAGGAGGAAGTCATCCTGGGTGGGGGGTGAGCTTTACATATTCAGATATAAGTGATTTGAGGATCAGAAGTTACTGATGTGCCTTTGTCCACACAGCTGCTTTGTGATTAATCCTTAGAATCAGGTGAAATATTTAAATCATCCATCCTGATCTTCTGGCTGTGAGGAATGAATTGTTTGTTCTGAATGACAGTAAATTAACCATGACCACCATAACAAATGGATTAAAACACTTCCATGGTTATGAGGATGATATCTCATGAGTGGATTGTGAGTACAGTGGTGACTGTTTCAAGACAAAAACTCCAATATCCAAATGAGCCACCCCACAGGTTAGTATCAAGAGACTATGCAAACAGATGTCTCTTTTGCGCATTCAAGTCTCCCAATCCGTCAACTGCTTGTATGTGATATCTGTGTCCAAAGGAGGGCAAAGGGGAAAGAAACTGAAGCTTATAGACTGGCATTATGTTGATTGTGCATGAACATTTTACAAAAACCTGCTCCATGAGGGGAGAACCAAACTATAAAATGAAGCTTGATGCTAAAGAACTGGAGGGAGACAACCTCAATAAATCTTCAAATTGATGCAGTTTATTTCAACAGTATTGGGGCCAATACCTAGTAGAAAAAAATAGACAATGTAAATATTCATAACGTTTAATTATTTAATTCCTTAGTGGTTTTCCTATCTATTCTTAGAATAACAACTCTTCTGAGACTTGATCTGTGCACTTAAAACTTTTTTTCCTCAATGGTCTGTCACAAGGAACCACAGATGAGACAGTGAAATGTGGTATATATGTTCACTAGGCAAGGAAGGCATAGAAGTGATGTAGGGACACCATTAAGCTTAGCAGACAGTAGCTTAGAGAAGAAATATTTCAAATAAGTGGAATCAAGGCCTAGAAAAACATTTGCAATTCTATATACATACATAGACCTAGGTAAACTGACTAACAAAACAACTTTCTGAATGATAATGAGATGGGAACAGACAGAGTCATTCATTCATGTGGTAAAGATGGTAAAGATAACTTGCTAAGGCCCCTCCAATCAAAATACAGTTCCTCCACTAGCCTGCTAAGACTAATGTTAGAGTACCCTGTAAAGAGCTGTGCATATTCAGGCACCCGAAGTATTATGGTGCTGACAGATAGTTAAACAATTAGTGAGGATTTATTTTTATCTGATCAGTCCATTAGCTCCATTGCTTATTAAACAGAACAAGAGATTCTATAGAGATATGATCCAGGATCAATAGGTTTAGAAATGGAAACATTCTTTGTATCTATAGTACTGTTGCCTAAGACTGTGGCACATAAAAGTTCTGCCTTTGGGTAAAGGCAAATCACATAGTACTTCATATTATCTCCATAACAGAAAGTGTAGAACTGAGACTTAAAGAAGTTGGGTAAACCCTGAATTTCAGCCTGGAGATATGGTCACCCAAAAGTAGGTTTGTTTTTCATCTTTACCACATGGCTTGAGGAGGAATGAGGATGGCATGAAGACATTTCCACAAGCTGCAGTTTTACAAAGACACACCTACTTCCGCTAGCTACAAGGAGTCATTTATATGTCTAAATGGCAAGTTAGAAAGTACACAAGACTGTCGAGATTTATCTCAGAGGACATGCAAAAATGCTAGCCTGTTTATTTATCAGGATCTATTTCTAAGTCCTCTTCATATTTTAGTTTCTACTTCCTGCATTGGAGTAGGAGGTATCTGTGATCAGTGAATATAAAAGTACTTGTAAGTAATCACATATGAATTTTCCCCAAAATGGCATTAGAAAATGAGGGCATTTATCTTTGAATAAAATAAGTGTGTGGGCTTTTGCCTGCCCCCACCACCTCTATGTGAGAGCACAGCAGCTCAGCTTTCATTTTCCTTTCCTCTCAAAATGCCCAGAGGGACCATATTTTTGTTTAATGACCTTCAGAATTATTCTTTAGAAATCTGAGGCTATCAGTGTTGGAAGCAATGCGAAAATAATTGTGGATTATTGTTGTATGACGTTAGTGGCAGCTGGGCCGATTTTTTTCCTCTCTGTTTAGACTTTTCTCCATTTTCCCAGAAACCTTATATCCCAAGGTTTAGCTCAGAAGCAAATCTCATATAGGTGATAAACCTTGCCAGACATGCTATGTAATATAATTTCAGACAGACTCTTAACTGTTCTTCAGAAAGACCCCAGGGAGTAAAGCAGCCTTCTATCTAGATTCCCTCTGTTGTATTCCTTTTATTTACTCTCTGAAAATGTGTTTGGCTAGTGGTAGTGGACATATCTCTTGAATATTATACCGATGAACTTAAGTGCCAATTTTTGTGCTCTGTTGCCAAATCTACTGCTAACAGAAAAATAAGTTAGAGTGAAAAACTAATAAATATGTACTTGCTTTCACAAATAATTTATAAACATTTATGGGCATTCACAGCTGGGGATTGAGAGTCAACACAGAGTCCAACATTTTGTGAGTACTTGAGATATATGTATGGAATGTGGGGGTAAGGAAGAGTAGATGCAGATGTTCCATACACTACAGTGGGTAAAAGAAAAAATACTTTCAGCTATTGTCTACATAATCCACTTTGTAATCAATTTTATAATGCCTCAACTGACACACTCAGAAGGAAGATGATAAAAGTAATTTTGTCTTAACTGTTCAGTACTCCTGCATGGCTACCTGCTATGTTTCCATTAATGTTTGTACAGTGACTGGTTAACAATTTATTTAAAACTTTCTAGTTGCAAGGAGAGCAACTTAGAGCAATATATAAAAGTAGTTTGAGAAAATTCCCAAATCAAAGTTACTTGCCTGAGTATTCTTCGATACTTGGTGGCTAAGTGCATGTCACTCACTGGAAAAGTACTCTACATTCCTTTCTTGGAAAGTTCCAAGTAGCATCAAGACTTTCACAGCTAAAGGAAAGGAGAATTTGTTTTAAAAATAAATTTTTCTTCTTTTTTTAATGTATCAATAAATTCACGAAGCAAGTAGTTGATTTCTCTATGCTGTTACTATACCAAAGTACATTTTCATTTTCTGTGTTTCTAAGAAAATTCGGAGCTCTAATTTTTTAGATTCCATCCTATCCCTTTTGACCACAAGTAAGGAAAATCTGAGATATCAGTATTTTGTTTGTTTGGTTTGGGGGGGTTGTTGTTTACTTGGGTATTTTACAACAGAGAATGTCTAATAAAACACTCACAAACGTCAATGCTATTGGAAAAGCCTGTCATAAATGGTTTGTGATACTTCAGATTCCCATCAAATATGCTGCATGGCCAAATGAACCATTGGCCCTTGGGACTCTTAGGAAAGACCAGTATCAATTAGAAAGAACAGGACATTAAAATAACATTTAACAACATTTAACATTACTTTATGTGTGAGTCTTGCATTCTGTGAGCTTGCATGCTTTTCTATTTTTGCTTAGTACCTCCGAAGTCCTGTTTCTTTAGGAGTCAAGTTTTTAAAGTGAATCCTAATGTTGTAACTAATGGTATTTGAACTGGATGCAATAATATGCATCTATGATATTGCCTGGACATTGTTTAAACTTCTTAGTTACACTTTTGGAAGAGCATGTGGAAGAATATAACCATGGAATTTTACCTTGCCAATTCTAAGTCTTCGGCATGTGAATATTTATTTTTCACTTACGACTATTTTCCCTGCAGGAATGCAAGCCAAAAATGTGGAGAAGCATAATAATACAGAAGGGAAATGCTCTTCTCATCCAAGAAGTTCAAGAAGAAGATGGAGGAAATTATACATGTGAACTTAAATATGAAGGAAAACTTGTAAGACGAACAACAGAATTGAAGGTTACAGGTAGGAGCTCATTCTACTACAGTATAACAAATGAAATTTTAAGTACAAGTTGATTTGAAGGGGAAGAGTTTTGTTCAAGAGACAACTTCCCATATACTTAGAATTGGCAGCAAATCAAGCTGTTGGCAATATCACCATTAATAAGGTCCAGTGAACAAAAGATATATGTGGAACATATCTTTTCCACAGTGATTAGAGGTCAAGGGCTCATTGGGTGCCTATGTGTCCTTTGCTGTTATTAAATGTTCTTAATTCTTCAATCTGCTGCTGATTGTGAATGTAGAATTCTGAAAAGATACTGGAACCATTCTGAGATGTTGGCCTAACTTGTGTGAAATCTCCATGTAGGCAAAAACTGCTTTTAGATTGGGGATTTTGTGGGGATTTTGGAATGAAATCCGTTGAACTTCACTTACACAAAATTATTTGCTAGGGTTCTTAGAAAAAGGAACACCACATGAGAGAACAAATGAGTAGGAACTCAAAGGTACTTAAGAGACTCTCTCAGAATACTATTACCTGGTAGATATTTTAGTAATTGATTTCAACCACTTGAGATGGCATCTAAAACTATGATAACATTTTTCATAAGAAGTATTGCAAATCCCAAGAGATGGTGTGATAACTCACTTTTCTTTGTTCATCTGCAAAACTTGGTTAATTTACATGTAAACTAGTTGGGTAGTTCTTACCTAAAACTTTTGGACCAGAAGTGACTCATAGTTCAGTTCTTAAAATTTTTTTGGATATTTACATATAAATAATGAAACAACTTAGAGATGAGACTCAGGCATAATGCAAAATTAATTTATGTTATATAAGACAACTTATACAAATAACCTGTCAGTAATTTTACACAATATTTTCTTATGATCCATTACATGATGTTAGGCATAGACCTTTTCTGTGGCGTCATCTTGACATTGAATAAGTTTTTGATTTTGTAGCATTGAGGAGTTGGCATTCAGAAGTAACATTAATAGTCTTAAGAGTAATATACTTAAGCCTTGTCTATCTAATCACCTAATGTTGACATCATCTAGTTGATTAATGATGACATATACTTGCTAATTTTAAGTGATTTTTTTTAAAAAAATGATGACTTTTGTTTATCTCTGCCTGATCTTTTCGGGTTAGTATTAAAATAGGGATGTCTTGAAAGTTGCTGAATTCAGACATATCACTCACATATTCAGGTAAAATTTTAATCTCCAAGTTTCAATTCACTAGTTCACATTCCATCTTAATAAATAACCATTTTATTTCTTCGTTTCAATTTGCAAAGCACCTCCTGTGAAAGTTTAAATAGTTCTTTGGATTAGAATTTCATGTTCTTTCTCTGTGTGAGTTTTCAAAGTAACTACCATGTTGGACTAATCCTAAGTAGCAAAGATCTGCTTTTGATTAGTTTCTGAGTTCTTCAATGTGAGTTAAAGCTCCATGACACATTCATGGCAGAAGATTCAATCACAGACTTATCATTAATAAGTGACCTGACCATGAACAAGACATGGTCACTTTGACCATAACCACAGATTCTTATCAGATTCATGCTAAGCCCTTGTGTTTGGCAATCATTTATTAAAGTTTATGACATTATAGCAGTTGGCTTGGTTTTAAGCTGAACTATAATAAAGCAAGCATTAAGCCTTCTTTACAGTCTCATCTAATGAATTTTGGTGAGAACAATTTTTGTCTTTAGTTCTATTTCAGATCCTGGAAAAACATGCTAGGGTTGCTTGTATGCATTTATATTACTTTAATTTACATGTGCTAAATTCTTATATAATGAAAGTATGGGCTTAATAATTCATTAAAAAGTTAATGCGTATCTGAGTCAAGTGGAAAGAAGCAAGAAGGGTAAATATGGGAATCTTTAAATTCAGATTCTCAAACCTTTCCACAAGACTCCAATTTAGTACATCAGTAACAAATTTTCTTTTTGTTGAGGTTCTTCTGTTCTATACCTCTCAAGGATCAAGAATGCTTTGAAAGAGAGTACTACAAGAGAGGACGTTGGTTAATTTAAAAAGCCAAAGTTGTAGATTTGATTTTCTACGTTACAGTTCATGTACATACTATAAACATATTTTCACATGTCTGAAATCATTTCCCTTCAACTACTAAGAGTGAACGTGCAAACTCAGGTAGCTAGGAACCAAGGGAAGTAAGGCAAGGGAATACTCGGGCAAAGCAAGTTCAATCAACAAAATCA
>NC_045030.1:131491314-131513635 GCF_008632895.1 Mastomys coucha
TCAGAAATTTTTCACTATTATTTCCAGGTCAGTCATTGATAATCAGTCATATGAGTAGATAGAAAGATACATATTTACTTAAATGTTATTTTTGAAAAGGGCTTCTAGGTATAGAAGTTTGAGTTACTATATGAAAGCTGATTCTTTTTTGTAGCATTATATGCTTTGTACAGTTAACATCATGAAAGCAATTACAATGATTTTCTTCTCATCATTCAAAATCCAAGGCTGGCATCACATAAAAACAAGACCTACTCATGCTTGTTTTGAATCTAGTAGCATAAAGACAAGGGGCAGGAATTTTAATACAGAAATAATAGTATTTGTTAATTATCAAATCATCTAGGTTAAGGTAGGAAGATGTGTTGCAAGTGTACATGTTTTATAAGATTATCAATTTTAGAAGGCTGTCTCCCCAATGTTTTACAAATTTTATGAATCTAAAACACATGTCTTCTATAAAACAAATGTTAAGTGCTGGTTAATTTGAGTAGATCAAGTTTTAAAAGTTCCAGATATTAAAAAATAAGAAAGTTAACCTTTGATAACGAAATAATTTCCCATATGAAACATTTTCAATAATATTTCCCCAAATAGCTTTCTTACTGCATCAAACTTGGATTTGTGTAAAATGCAAGTCCCTGCAACACATTTATTATATAAATCACAGCATACTTGTAGAACATTATTATAAATTTATTTTTATTGCCTTTGAAGCTGCATATGAATATGTAGTAAGATAGAACAGAAAACATACACCATTGCACGTTTAGATCATTTGCTCAATATGCCCATAGCTAATAGTTTTATTTTCCACAGCACATTTTATGAAGCTGTCTGCAATTTTGTAGGATTTCCCCCTTTATTCTCACATGGCATTTGTGCAGAGAACTAGTTGAAGTAATCAGATAAGATGGGAGATTTGGGTCTTAGAAGGTGAAGATGCAGATCAGGTGATAATAGAAGAAGCAGGAAAGAAATGAGAGAAGATGAGCAAGAAAATGGAATAGGGTCCTTGGGGTCTGACTTAAGAAGGTTGAAGAGAGACATAAATTACTGAGACTTTAAAAGAAACAAAAGGAGAAATCCAACATGAATTGACTTATTCACCTGGTGAATCATTCATAAACAAATGCTTTTGTGCAGCATTTTAGAAATGAGCATTTGCCATTTAGGAAACAAACCCTAGCAACCTGTTCTTTGCTGAAGATGAAAATAATAAATAAAAGGAAAAGTATTTGGATGGCTGAATCCAAACAATAAGTAACCCTCCAAAGAATTCTCAAATGCTTATAGGATCCAAACAAGTATTATATATGAATGATGTAGATGAAGGATCCCAGGCAATAGGGGTAGTGAATTGCAACATACTGCTGTTTCTCAGGGCTGTCAAATGAGAGTAGGATCCACTATTACTGGGTTCTGTGAAATTTTTGTAAAGAAATTGTAGAAGTCTATATTTTTATGTAGAAATTCCTCAATTGCAATGCACTCTATGAAACATACAAACTATGATGGTTGGCTAAATTGAATTTAACAATTGTTCATTTATTTTCTTGCCTTAAGCAATTTTGTCCAGTAGGACTTCGTTTTGTTTTATTTTTGTTTTAGACAGGGTTTTATTTATGTAGTCCAGGCTGACATGAAATTTGCTATGTAGATCATGCTGGCTGTAAGCTCACAGGGATTCACCAAGCTCTTCCGCTAGAATGCTAAGATTAAAGGAGTGTTCCACTGTATCTGGCATGCTCAGTAGGACTTTAAAACAAGCTGCTATGTGGCTGACTCAGAATTTATTTCCACCTCTAATAGTGAAGGAGGGGGATGTTTTAAATCCTAGAGAGTGTTGGAGAAAATGCAATAGACAAGCTGGGAAAAGTACTCAGTAACTATCCCAGTCACAGCATCTAATAGACTCGTCGATCCAACTAGAGAGTGAAGGGACACAGTTTATAGATGTAATACTGCAGAAAGAATATTGACAAATTGATTACCTTACCAAGAAGAACATTCCAGACAACGAAGCATGTTGATCTTGGATGTTACAGATGAATTCAAAGCTCCAGGATAAAATACCTACCTTGGCTTTGTCCTGAAGCAGTGTGAGAGGAAGCACCAAAAGAAACAACCCATTGCCATGTGTTGTTCTCTCTCCTTCACAGTCTCTCTGAGCAGCCAGTTGACATGATCTGAATGCATGTGTCCCGATTATCACACAGAAATGGATCTCATTTGTACCTTTTCTGTGATGTAATTAGGAAAGACCTCAGCAGTCAGTAGTTCTTGGCTGCACTAAAGAACTTGCACAGGACTGACAGTTTCATAATGGACTACTCTTTTGCTTAGTCACAGGTACAGACATTGTAGGATCCAAACTGGCTTCCACCAACAACCTCATTGACATTCCTCTTAAACCCCCTCCTCATCCCTTTCTGGGTAACACTAGCCTTTTATTCTCCCACAGCACACCATGGATGGTGTGTCACATTGACTAATGTGCTTTTTAAAGTGTTCTGATATTCTCTCTCCTTTCTAGGCCATCTCCTCCGATCCTCACTTTGTGCAGCCACTACTGTAGGACCTCTGAGTTTAGCAGTTTGTGAGTGATAAGAAACAAAAATGTTTTTCTTCTCAACCAGCTTATTTTCAGCTTAATAGATATTTCAATCCTGTAACTTGCAGGTATGACTAATGCTGGGGAATTCCAGCAACTCTTCAGGGCCTGTGCAAGCTCTTTTCAAACTGTTACAATTCCTTGCCTGCAGGTGGCCAGTTGTTCCCTCTAGAAACAAAGCCAACCCTATTGCTGACCTTGAGAGACTTAAGGGAAAATCTTGCTTAGAATTATGGAAAGTAGGTCTTTGGGTGTCAGGTGAAAGAGTGATTTTTCTCTCTTTCTCCTTCATCACTCTTATTGTATCTCTGTTCTCTCCATATTTCCTTCACTGTGTTCTAACCTATGACATAAGAATATCTATTAACCCTGATGCTGACAGCCAGGGTCAAAGGGATCACCAGTTTCTGTCCTAAGAAAATGTTTATGCCATGTTGCTATGCCCTACAGGGAGATAAATGAGCATGGTTAACTATCCTGTCAGCAGAAAGGCTGGATTGTTTCTCTCTAAAACCAGAGGCTATGAGCATATTCATTCCTGTGGGCTGATTTCACAGACAGCTATGCAGGATCACAGACAAAGGTGAGGGTGAATGTATTAGAGAACACAGCAACAGAATCTAGCAAATGAGTCACATCCTTTTCAGTCCAGCTCTAGAGGCAACCTTCTAGCACCAGGGGTCCTCAATGACTCTCCTTGTTGGCTTCTCTGACATCAAGGAGGTGATAGAGTAGGCTATTAAGGGAAGGATTGCTAGGTGTATGCTCTATGATATCCACAGAAATGAATTTTTCTTAGGTCCAGTGTGCTTAGTAAAAGTTTCATCTACTTTGCTTTGCCTAACTTGAAAACATTGGTTTGCTCAACCAGACAACAGTCTATCAAGTGACCTTTCTGTAAAATAAAAAGCTGAAGCTTCATATGGAAGGAAACAAGCCATGAACTTAGTCTAGTAGAGTGAAGGAGTAACTCAGAGAAGTCCAAGTTATGGGGTCAGACATTCTACATCACATCTATTCCGAGCTCCCAACAATCTTTTAGCATTGGTGAGATCTTTTTCAAGTTTAACAAGGGAAATGAGGGGTTAGAAAGGGTAAGATACTTGCCTATGATGAGTGACATATCTAATAAATAATGCAGCTAAGGTTTCATTCCATACTTGTTTCAAATGTTGATCTTTAAGCACTCTCTTGCAAGCTACCTCCAAAGCTCCTGCATATAACTGTATTAAGTAAATGTCAGTAACTGGTTTCCACTCTCCCTTTCTGCGTGCTCCACGCTCCGTGTTCTTTGTCTATATACACTTTGTACTCCTGGAATTTGTGAAGCCTCCACAGACTTGTCTTCCCATCACCCATTGCATTCTCCTCAAGGCAGCTTTTCATTGCTCTGTCTGATGATTATTTGTAATTATTTTGGAGTTCCCCTTTCTTTAGATTTGCCTTTGCATTCTCTTTAAAATACTCCAAACTTTGCTGCTTTCTAGAGATTTGCTGTAACACTTAAATACAACATATAATTATAGATCTATGCTCATCACTATGTGTGGTTTTTTTTTTTTTGCTATGTGCTTTTGTGTACATGAGCTCATCATAAAAAAAGAACAAGTAAGGTATGCCATGTTGTTCTTAAGTTCTTAAGTTACATACTTAAGAACTTATTACTTATTACTTATTACTTATTATTACTTATTACTGACATAGCAATTGAAATTAGAAAACATTTTTTCTCAGTGTTCCATAGCAGCTACATGATGGTTTTGCAGTAAAAACTCAGGTGTTTTTATAAAGCCTGATCCACCTCTACTGCTAGATGCTTATAGAACTACCTAGAGCTCATGATAATATGATCTGGTTTGACTAGAATTGGTGCTTTTATAGGGATAAAGAAAAAAATCCTTATGCTGAGCAAAATATATTGAGGAAATACTTTTAAATATACACACCCATGTGCACGCACACACACTCACACACACACACACACACACACACACACAGGTAACAAAGAATTTGTCTGTGAGAAAAAATATATTTTTTCTAGAGCCAAAAAATTATGATCCAAACACAGAATCTAATAGTGTGTCACTCTGAAATTATTAATATACTTGGCTGAAACTCAAAGTTTTATCTTTTATTGAAAATACTATTATTTTGCCATGTTTATTTGGAGAAAATAATATTAGAAAAGCAACAATTGTGTTTGGAAATTAACAGGCAAATTACAGTGATAGTCTTAAAATGACTATTTTTCACAGTCATCATTGTTGTTTCTGGAAAGCTTGAAAAGGTGACTTTGTAACAGTTTTGCCACAAAGAAAAAGGGTTCAACAAATAGTCTAGTACAGATGGCTATTATGATTAGAGTGCTTCAGTTACAGGGGATACATTTTGAAGACAAAGAAGTTCACTAGGGACTATGCAATACTCAAGCAAAATGGTACAGGGATAAGTATTTAGAACCAAATGATTTCATCCAAGGAGATACAATCTTGTGAAATAGTTTGTCAGTTAAGATGGTCAGAAAAAAATATTGTTGTTCATATAAATGTTTTTTTTTTTCAGTCAGCAAAGGCATTTTAATGATGTGTGAGGCAAGAAGGAAGGCTGCTGAAAGAAAGCTGAGGTGGAAATTAGTCTCGAGGACAAGCATGCGGAGGAGGCTGGCCCTTTCTTATCCGACAGTCCCTTATGTCATTATGGTTCATCCCTAGTGGTTTATAAAGGCAGTTAAATGTCCTCTTTTCACTGTCAAAGGGGAAGATAATCCATCAGTTTGAATCTATAAATCATTTCCTTGTACCAAGCATACTTTATAACCTAAGTGTCACTGATTTGGCATGATGTTCCACTGGGGATCTGGAGGAGCAGCTGGCAACTGCCAGATGCAGCAGCCTAAGTGATAAGCCGTATGGGCACAGGTCGGGAAGGAAAGAAAGTTGATTCTTTTCTGGGCAATGCCACTTTAATCTTCTTACCTGGCTTAGACATCTACTCACTTGAGGGTCTAGAATATAGACCTTTCACCCCAGAGGTTATCCATACTATGTGATAGCTCTCCCTATGTTGGGATAAGAGACAGATCAGCAGTAATAATGTTCACACATTTTTTTGGATTAGCTCCCTGAGTGATTTGCCCATTTGCAAGAGTTAAGATGCCATAGGCTCATGATTAACTTTGCCATAAGAGTTGTATAAGAAATCGAAGTCTTTTGTTTGTTTGTTTTTGTTTTTTACTTTTTCTGATAAGATATTTTGGTATGCTGAGAATGTAGTTCAGTTGGTTGAATATTTGCTTAGCAAGCACAATTGTCATGAGTTCAGTTCCCAGTACTGTATAAACCAGGCCTGTAATCCCTGCACTTAGGAGCATCTTTAGCTACATAGAAAATATGAGGCTAGCCTGAGACATATGAGACACTATTCCCCACAAAAAAAGATATTTCAAATTATATTTTAGCTATTTAAACCTTTTTCTACTAAAGCCAAGCATTTCTTGATTTTTTTAATTTGAATATTATACCAATAAAGTGATTTTTATGATTCAATTGAATTGAGCTTCTGAGTAGTACATAAAGTACAAAGTGAAAAGAACATTTTAGGGCAAGTGAATAAATATTAATGCTGTGATTATCAATGCAGAGCATTTAGTATCCTTTGTGTTTATGTCTTTGTAGTGTGCGTGAATGTGTATACTTGTTTACATGTGAGTGAGCATTTATATGTAGACTCAAAGTTTTTCTTATCAATCACCATCCACTTTATTTCTTGAGGTAAGGTTACTCCATGAACCTGAAGATCTTCCAGTGAGTCTGGATAACTAATTTGCCCTAGAGAGCCATTGTTTCTGTCTCCAGAGTATTGGAATTACAGGCGACTACTCCACCTGCCAAGATATTCTTCTCTCTCTCTCTCTCTCTCTCTCTCTCTCTCTCTCTCTCTCTCTCTCTCTGTCATCATGGGTTCTGGGAATATAAACTATAGACATGAGAATGAACAGCTCAATGATATAGTGCTTGCCTTACATGATCATATCTTGAATTTCCATTTCCAGTAACCCACCAAAACAGAAAAAATATCACAGACTGAGTTTGGGGAACTACTTACTTGATATAAGTTAGATTCTGAATAGTTTAAAAGGGCCATCTAGGGGAAAAGCAGATGCAGTATTTCAGAGAAAATGACATTTGATGATAGAGGCTTTAAAGGAATAGTGAATAGATACACATAAATTAAATAGTGAAAAGGTTTTGCAGATATAAAAACGACTACTTTTTTTCATGTTGATTGTGTGTGTTCTTTTATTGTTTCATTTTAGTAATAGCATGGAAAATACTGGATTTTGATGAAAAGGGGGGAAACTGGAAGAAGCTACAGTTTGTGAAGAGTTTCAAGAATTTTGTGTTAGTCATCTTTTATTTGAGATACCTAGTAGATAGTTTCTAGAGAGCATTGAGTAGACAGTTAGAAATATGAGTCTGGCATTCAGGGAAAAGTATGGGCTAGAGATATAAATTTTGGAGTTGTCTGCATGGTGTATAGGGCAGGATACAATGAAGTACTAAATTGTATGGGACAACTGATGATTGCTATAGGAGATCAATGCAAACTGCAGCTCCTGGGCTCTATGTTAAAGATCGTTGCTAGAATCATGACAGTGCGAGAAAGCCATTCATCATGATTTTTCCAAAGCTCATCAAATTACTAAATATCAAGCATGATGTTTGTACCTGCATTTTGCTGATATGTGGGGTAACTTTCTGTATTTAGCTGACATTTGAATCTTTAGAGCAAGAGAAATACACCTTAGCTCATGCTAAAAAATCAGCCACTATTAGATAAGCTGGGGACCTATTAGTCACCATAAAGACATCATTTCTAGTCTTTGCCATCCCCTGAACAGCCCCCAATTTATAGGTAAAGAAAACTCATACTAGAGATGTCCTACAACTTCCCTAATGCCACACACCAAGTCAAGGACTTATTTTTGGCTCCACATATTAAGACATATGACTCAGTGCTTCCTTAGTGATTCTGTCAGGAACACAGGTCTGCTACATTGTATTAAAAAATCGTTTTAAAAATATGATGCAGCACATGTTAGCTATTGAATAAAATCTTACCAGACAGGACTGTCATTATGGTCTCTGCCACTTTTTTATGGTGAGCACACACAAATCTCCTACAAGGATGTTCAGTCATTGCTAAAACACTTCCTTGAAATAGTAACTGTTGCTGTCAAACCCTTTATATTCCCTACCAAGAGGAGAGCGACTCTGTAAATGTTATGTAACTAAAAGATTATAAACCTTTCTACGTTATTGGTTCAGAATAAATGGTAACTGTTATCATGATTTTTTTCATCTCATTCAATGACTGGTTCACAAAAAGTAGGCTTCACTATCTTTTAGTGAAGACATCAAGGGTCAGCAAGATTAGGTACTTTTCTAGGACACATACTTACAGAGGAACTGAAATGGAATTTTATAACTTGTTTCTGTTTCTTAAGATTGTGATTTTCATATTCTCGTCTAATGACTAAGAGAAGCCAGAGGACTACATTAAAAGTTATTAAGATATATTATTAAAGGTAGACATGATAACAGAAGTATTTTTGAAGATTGGAAAGAACAACTCCTGTTAGTTTATTAGGAAACAGATAACATAAAATGTTATGATGTTACCTCCCTAGTAGAACAGATCCAGCCTTTGGGCATCAGTGCCCTGCTTCCTAACTCAAAGCTATTACAAATATGAATAGGACCTTCTATCTAATTCAATCCATAAGGCTTGTCTTTGTCTTTTTTGTTTTGTATTTTTTTTCTTACACTATCTAAATTTAATTCACCTCAAGGGAAATTTTCTCAGTATTTCTACTCTATCAAAGCTTTATGATACTTGATACTACATTGGTGGTTATAAATATTTAGATATATCTAACCACAGTAAGTGGCCCAGTGAGTTTGAGTTGTGGAAAGGATGAGGGAAGATGTTTGAGAAATAGGCAGTGGCATTTTCGCACATTCTGAAGAAAGTATAAGTTTGCCCTACCTCATTATTTAATACTTTATTTTTTAAAGATAAATCAATTTATACTTGCTTGGAATTATAGCCACATACACTGAAAAACATTTTATGTGTGTGCATGTGTGATGTACTTTTGCATATATGTTTGTCCTCGTACACTTGTGCCATGGCACACATGTAGAGGTCATTAGTCTTCACCATGTAGGGGTTATTACCCACCTTTATTTGACCTTGTTTTGAGGCAGGGTCTCTTTGTTGTTTGCTGTTGTAGTGAATATGCCAGGCTATCTAGCCTGAGCCCTGGTCTCTGCTTCCCATCTGATACAAGGAAACCTAGAAGTACATGCTTGATTTAACATTTGTTCTTAGGATGTAAACTCTGGTCTTCATGCTTACAAGGCATGTCCACTGATCTATCTCCACAGTCCCAGATGTTTTATTTACTCAGGGACACATGAAAGCTAAGAAAATAACTCACACATACATTGATGAGCACAAGTTGGTCTGAGCTCTTCATTCTGTAAATGAGGTAACACAAGTCCAGATGCTGCATGACAGCAGCTAATGTGTGACACTGTCCAATGCAGTGCTGCTTCACCCCACTTCCTACCACTTTGTGGTATCTTTCTTAGTCTACAATTTTGCCTTGGAGGCTTTTTATATGCCAAACTTAATCAATGTCTTCATTATAATTGAAATGTTTAAGTCAAATTAATGTAAAGCCTTCGGAGAGTTTTGCTGATCTAATTTATAAAAGTCATTCAGGCAAAACTGTGGGAGTATATGAGGTTTTTGATATTTTCTAGAAGTTATTAACTTATGTTCTTCAATAAGTCACAGAAATTATATCAAAGGAGGATAATTTTCAAGCTAACCTGAGCAGGCTCCATACTTATCTTCTTTTGATTAGTTCATAAATCAATTATCTAATCCAAAATGTTTTCATCCTCAAAACCTGAAGTTTTGCTTTGCATTTTATATGGACTACAAGATCATGTCAAAAATTCTTTCTTGAACATTAAAATCGATTAGTAGGAAGTGGGTAAGTCGATTAGTAGGGAGAGGGCCAGAAGCAGAACTGAGAAACCAGTAGAAGAAAATATGAGGAACACAGTATTAAGCTAAGAATAATCGGATTTCAAGATTGGCTTACTTTTTAAAATTTATTTTTTTTATTTACACACCAAGTTTTGTTTACCTTCCCCGTCTCCCCTCTAAGAGTTCTGTACCCTCTCCCCCTCCCCCTTTGCTTCTGAGAAGGTGCTACCCCCACCATCTAACCTTTTCCCCCAACACACACACACACATTCCTTTTCCTTGGGGTATCAAGTCTCTAAAGGATTAGGTGTATCCTCTCCTACTGAGGAACTTTTATACCCATTTGTATGTGTTTACCTTGGAGATTTTGAGATAAAAAGGAACAACCTATTGAATAAAAATAGTACCTTGTTTGTGTGTAGAAAATATATTTTTCTGAGTGCAAATGTTAGAAAAAACTACTCTTTCATTAATTTAGCCTGTAAGCTCAACCAAAGCAGAAAATGTATCGATGTTCTCTGTTTATATTAATCACTGTTAAGTAAATTGAACAGAAACCCTGAAGGTAAAAAATATATATGTATTACATAAGTGTTATTGTTCATCTATATATGTATTCATTCTTTTGTTAAAAAAAACTACTGGGGTTCCTTCTGTATGATGAATTGTTTCAAGCCCACAGAATGTTATTAAACAAACTCATGCACATCTCTTCTCAATAAGAACGAAAGCTAAGGGAAAAAAACAATCATGCAAATATCCATAAAGGTCTAATTATGAAAGTGTTGTTTAGAAAACAGATGATGCAGAACCTATGCTATGAATAGTGGAAACCATTAGAGGGCTTTAAGGAAGAATGCAGATGTCATTAGGGTGGAGAGTGGTTTTGAGGAAATTCCAGATAAATATATCTTTTCTAGCCTATACTTAGAGAGGTAGTTTTAAGTATGATGAGAATCATGACTAAGAAAAGATTTGATTTGAGGGCTGCTGGGGAAAAGCACAATCAGTATTTTATGATGTTTTAGATGTATTTTAGATATAAATACATGTGTTATTTTGATTTCTTTAATTTCATATATGTGTGTTGTGCAGGGGTCTGGTGCTGTTCTTGTGATCCAATCCCCTAATGAATAAAGGAGCTAATCATTGGGTGAATAGGAAGGACTTCTCTGTTTGAGATGTGAAGGAAGGAAGCAGGAGAGAGTTAGGTCTTTTTGGATGGGGGTAACACGAGGACAAGATGTAGCTAAGGTACATGTCTCCTGGTTTCAATGGGAGATCCAACAGGATTCACCACCTGAGGATTTTGATTTAATAAGGCTTACAAGATGAGGATTTTAGTTGCTGCCTGAGCAACTTAGTTACCTTCGTTTCTGAACTAAGTTTGGGTTGTGTTTTTCTTCATGTGATGGTTCGTCTGGGTTCAAGAGACAAAGGTATGGCAACAAAGTGTGGATTTGCCTGAGGTATACCACAAAGGCTGCTGGGGATTTAAAGCATGGAGTTGGCATAGTAACAACCTGCCAGTGGAAACCAAGTGAGCTGGGTGGAGAGATTTTGGAGCTCTGGGTCAGAGTCTCCAAGAGATAAAAACAGGTCAGCCATTGCCTACCAGTACATGGCTGGCAGAGAGTTGTCAGCACAAGCACGGGAATGGGACTGTTCTTTTAAAAATATTTCCCACAATATATGTGTGCTCCTCTTTGTCAGTACAGATGCACATAATCCATGATGCATGTATGGAAGTTGGATGACAGCTCTCAAGAGTTGATTCTGTCTTGCCATCTCACAGAATCTGGTTATCAAACTCAGGTCCTATGTCTGATATGAGTGTGTCTACCTGCTGAGCCTTTTCACAGGTCCTTTATTCTCCTAAGTGATGGATGCTTAAGCTTTCTTCTTTCAGCATGCATTTCATGGTGATTTTAAGGGAGAGATACTACATGTGGCAAAGTCCTTTCAGCCATAGACAATTCTATGTGCTAATTTGTGCCAAGTACCATGCCAGATGTTGGAAAGTCAGCAATATATATATATATATATACATATATATGTATATATGTATATATATATATGGTTTATATATATAGGAAGTGCATATATATACATATATGTGTGTGTGTGTATATATATATATATGGTTTATATCTATAGGAAGTGCATAGTCAACTAGGAAAGAAAAAATATAAAAAAATAACAGGCAGTTGCAGTTAATAGTAAACTCTTTAGATAGGCATATGCCCATGGTAGTGGAGAGTCCCAGAGTTGGAAAATATCCAGGAAGATGGGCTGATTTGGGTTGTAGTGGGACCACTGAAGAGAGAGAAAAGCTATTGTGGAGTTAGGGTTTAATGACCCATGCACTCGCTAAACCTGTCTACTAGATAATAAGCATGGAGAAGAAAAAGACATTTTTTGTTAGTTTTTCTTTTTCGTCTTCTGTTTAGTATAATAAGCAACTTGGCTGTCTATTATGTGTGTTAGAGTCAAGAGGCAATTTCCAGTGTCACTGGATGATATCTCATTTCTGGTAGAACAACTACTGTGTTTGGAGGTTTTAAATATAATATACACAATTGTTGAGAAAGCCTCACTGATAAAGTGGTACTTAATAAGAACTTGATAGAAGTAAAGAATGTAGCAATGTTGATATTTCAGGAATGATATTTCTGGATAGAAAGGTGAAAAATGCAACAACCACAGGTAGAACGAAGTCTTTCAGTTACAAGGAACATCAAGGAAACCAGACTGCCTGAGTGAAAACTGAGATGAAATTAGGAGTTAAAATCAGAAAGATAGTGAAGTTAGGATTTCAGGTCTTGAAAGTGTGTCTGCCATTGCATGATTTCTAGCATTTACTCTTAGAGAGGTAGCCATTGGAAAGTTTTGAGGAAAGGTTTAAAATAACCCACTATATTTGTTTGGATCTCATTGGATCTTGGATTGAAAATATACTGAAGAGAGTAAGGATTAAGGCAGAGAGTTCAATTAGGATGCTCTTTCTCAATGGAATATGAAGGTTACCTGAAAAAGAGAATTTTGTTTATATTTTAAATATATATTCAGTAGGTATTTTGTTTATAAAAAACAAAGATGAAATTTATTTTGACCCCAAGACATTGATTTGTTCCATATTCTATAAAACACATGCAGATAAATTAGTCAAGTATACATTAGAATGTTTTAGCTAGCATTGTTGTTGTCCAGTGTTTTGCTTAGGAATTACATTCACAGATTTTATTTTCAATTTAATACTGAACTATGAAGTGTATGTATAGATTAAAATGCTTAAACACATAATAGCAAACACATTGTACATACAACAGTTTTTAACTTCTGATTTAACTAGAAGAAACAGCAACAAAACTAGTAGGTTATTAATATATTTTTTACAGGAAGTTTCAAATTCTCAAACAGTACTTATATTATCATATTTAGATTTTTAAAAGCTAAACTGAACCAAATGGTCTCCCCTCTAATAGTTTCATTTATTTTATTATTTTTATTATTTCTTTTATTTTTGAGACTATAATGTAATTAATAATTTCCCCCTTTCTCTTCTCTATTACTCTCCTGTATACTTCTCTTTGCTTGCTTTCAAATTCTTGCATTTCAAATTTAACTTAATATTTTTATTAAATGTTGTTACATGTATATATGTATATATATACATATGTACATATATACAAATATGCATACATACATACACACATATCTAAAATATAAATACAACTTGCTCAGTATATAAAATGCTTGTTTTCAGGACTGACAGACCAAATCAGCTCAGTCAGTCAACAGGGTCTCAAGGAAGGGAGTGAGGATTGAAAAGAAAAAAAAAAAAACAATTAGACAACACTATAACATAATTCCAACCAGTTCTGAAGCTGAAGTGGTTTTATTTTTTTCCAGTCTTCTTTTATATCATTCTAGGTACATACAAAAAATATGGTCAGTCCTAGATCATAGACAAAGTAGTCAAAGAACAAATAAGGCAGTAAGGAAAGTAATCAAACAAGGCAATAAAGAAAGTCCTGTGGTCTCTGTGTCTAGGGATTTATCAGAATGACCAAGATACAAGGAAGACATTCCTTGGCTAGATTTCCCTTGAGCCTACTTTCTTGTCCTAGCCCAATGTCAAATTCCTGCCAAATTCCTGCCAAATTCCTGGAAGCAGCCCCAAAGGCTCTCCACAACTGACAATTTGGTAGTGGTTAATCAATTGGTATGCTCTTCCCTGGGGAAGACTATTTCTCCTAGTCTCAGAATTCCTTAGTTGTCTGCAGTTTTTGTGTAGGGTTGAGGCCTTGCGGGCTTTCCCCTAGTAATATTAGCATGCTTATTGATGTTTTTCTTGTCCATCTAATATTGAGGCAGACTTGTTGGTGAGATTTTATGGCTATATTTGATATTACTAGAAGGCAGGCTCATGGCAAACTCCCTGATCTTCTGGCTCTTAAAATCTTTCTGCTCCTTTTTTCAACAGTAAACCTAACATATTTTGATATATTAAGGAATATGGAAAAATGAGTTACAAATTATTTTTAATATTTTGGCCCATATAACTAGAAACTCAGAGTGACTAATTATTGAAGTGATGAAAACTAGACCTCAGTGGTTTCTTTTTGGTAATGGTACATTTGAAATGTCTTTTATGTATCTTACATTTGAAGTAGTGGATATACAGTTGCAATGATTTGTTTCTTAAAAAAAAAAATCTCGCAAGGCAGTGGTGGCGCACGCCTTTGATCCCAGCACTTGGGAGGCAGAGGGAAGCAGATTTCTGAGTTCAAGGCCAGCCTGGTCTACAGAGTGAGTTCCAGGCCAGCCAAAGCTACAACAGAGAAACCCTGTCTTGAAAAAAAAGTAATTGTAATTTATAAGGCAGATAAGTTAGAGAAGACACAAAGTAAGCCCCAAGGACCAGTTCATTCAGGATATTAGACAACATGCTAATGGATTTGGATCTTATCTTAGAAATGACTAGTTGTCATTGAAGTGTTTTTATTCAAATGGACTTTTTTATTTAGAGAAGCCTATGATGACAAAATGGAAAGAGATAAGGTAAACACAGCAAATAATGCCTGGTTTCTTATTTGGGTGAATGAGTTAATGGATTGATCAAAACCTCCTAGATCATTGAGGACCCTGTTTTGAGATTGTCATAGACTTATGAGTCTGTTATTCAAAGACAATTCAAGTTGTCTTGGTACTAGAAAGGTGAATCTTGGATATCTGTTTACTTCACTAACAGTTGGTAGACTTGTATTTTCCTTTTTACATGACCCATCCAAGTTTATAACATTTCACTTTCCTAACAGGAACATTTCTTCTTTGCTAGTACAAAAGCAGATCAAGTGCTGGGCCACATGGCTCTGAAGGGCCATCCAATTAGATCTACAGCTGTGCTCTCCGTCCTTCATAAAGGCCTTTTCTGACTATTTAAAGCTTCCTCTGGGTTTGATCAAAATAAAAATCATTTGAAATATAATTAATTCTTACATTTTGTGCTGAATCACTACTTATCAATGCCTCTTAACACAGAACAGAGAGCTTGCGAACTGGATTCACTGGGACCTTTACAAAAAAGAAAATTGTGCTTTTTAATTTAAATGCCATTTTGACAAAATAGCTATAGAAGAGGTATACTTGCTCAATGATAAAAAGGGCAACTATATCTCTTAACTACTTACCATCAATTGTTTGAAGGAAAAACAACAAAAGGAAGAATTAAATTTAAATGTTTGTCCCCTTTATTTTTTTCTTTTTCTTGGGGACACATGAAGCGAATTATTCTTTTTCTGTATCTTTTTCTTTTCTTTTGTAAACCTTTTGGTTTGTTTTGTTTAAAAATGGCTTTATAAAAGGGCTTTTGTAACCATCCCCCAAAAAAACCAAAACTTAAATGTGAGATTGTGTCCAACTGAATAAATAATTTTCTTCAAATAATCATAAGGTGTTTATGATTTTTGTGATATCATCAAAAAGGTCACTAGGAATACAAAGCCCAATTCTAAATGGTAAACTTTTTATTCTGATAAAAAAATCATTACTGGATTAACTTAGCTTCATTAAGAAAAAAAAAGAAACCTCATGTGAATCTTGATGTTTGAATTTACAGACTTGAACTCAGGGAAAAATCCAGACAGCAAAAAGAACTGTACATTAAAAATATCCTTTATGTATAATAGGTTTTCCATTTTCTTATATAGTAGTCCATAGACATCTTATTGTATGGAATTATAGTTATCTCTAGAGGCCTTTTCACTGGATTTATAATTTTAAAATTATTTTGCTAACAGTGCCAATAGAATTAATACACAAATACTATAATTTGAATGTTAAAGACTGATAAAATATATTAATATTTAGAAGATGTACATGGCCTAGTGAAACAGTATTTTCTAAGCAACCATTGGATATTAAAATAAATAATTCATGAATAAATATCCATTCAAAGCATAACATAGTCCAATGGATTTTAATGAGGTATGATATCAAAATTTAATTGTTATATCTGATTTCACATTTCAGGTAATTCTTATGATGCTATTACTTGGTGTTTTATCAAAGATCACCTACACGTTTTTGAAAAGTTTAATAAAATTTCTGTAGTTTCAATCTTGGGACCACATTTTTTCATATATTTAAAACAAAAATATATCACAAAAGACCAGTCAAATATGAAAATTCATCCATCTTCTAACAAGCTAGGTATTAAAATACAAATTTTTACAAGTAGAAAATAATAGTAATCCTTTCATTGCTTTGCCTTGAAAAAGAAAGATTTTGCCTTTGGAAAATATGTTACTAACAATATGCTACATGGTTTTGTGATTTTTATTATTTAAATGTAACCTTAAATATTTTTAATTTTCTCAATTTTAGATAGTAATACAATATATACACTATGTAGAAGCTCCTTGGGAGCCTAGATAATTTGCAAATATTTTATTGTTATGCCTATTATTATTTTTACTTATTCCTTTATATCCTATTCACTGCCCCCTCCTGGTCACCCCCTCCCACAATTCTCCCTCCACCCACTTTCTCATCTGAGCAGATAGGGGCCCCCTGTATATCCTCCCACCCTGGCACTTTAAGTTTCTACAGGCCTAGGGGATCCTCTCCCATTGAGGCCAGACAAAGAAGCCCAGCTCCCATGTACAGGAACCTAGATAATTTTTATTTTATTTATGTGTGTATGGGCATGTATTCACATGATTATTTATTTTATTGCACTCCTATGAAAGCTACATAACAACTTGTAGGATTCAGCTCTCTCTTTCAAACATGGGTCACTGGGATCAAACTCAGATCTTCAGTGTTTGTGTTAAGTAAGCACTTTTACCGACTGAATCATCTCACCATCCAAGTGACCATTTTCAAGTTTTAAGAATAAAAATTTTCATGTAACTGAATAGGTCAATGATTGCTGCAATGTAAAAGAACTGGTTATTTAAATTTTTGAGTGTTTTATAGAGGTTATACATTCATCTCTTGGCAGATGTATAACAGCAAAAATGTCTCCCCATGTCTATCAGTTTGCCATGTTGATTATTTCTTTTACTGTGCAGAAGCTTTGAAACTTCATGTCATTCCACTTATTAGTTCACTGGATTGTTTCCCATGCTATTGGAATGATTTTCAGAAAATCCTTGCCTATGCCTATATGTTATTTCCCCATTTCTCTACCTTCCCATTTATTCTCACCTTCTGCTATCACATGTATTTTATTATTGTTTCTTTCTTCCTTACTACTTCCATGACCTATGTACAAAAATCTACTTTCTACATCTGAGAGGAAAGATACATAATGATCCTAAGTTCCACCCATTTTCCTGCAAATCCATTGACTTTATTTTTCTTTATGACATAATAAAATCCCACTATGTATAGAGTATGTCTTCTTGAACTATTTTATTTATCTGCTGACGAATCCAGGTTAGTTCCATTTTCTGGCCATTGTGAATAAAGCAGGAATAAATGTGTATATATAAATATCTCCTATATTATGCTGACATAGAATCTTTTGTGTATCTATCTAGGAATAATGAAGAGGAGGGATAATGAATGTTATAGACACAAATATGAACATGTATAATGATAAATTTATATGACAAAAATATATACTGGCTTTTACATGTATTTGGGTATGTATGTGCCCATATATTTATTTTTATATATTCAAGTGTTGGGGGTATGTTTAACTGCTACCACCTTTGCTCAGGGTTGGCTGTGCTATGAGTGCCTCCCCAGCTTCCCTTTTGTTCAACCTGTCTTTGATTCTGGGAAGTGATTCCTCGCCCAGCTTCCATGAACCTTCAGATAAATGACCCACACCATTTGTTACTTTACAACTTGCCTTCTAGGTACATGTGCTGGGCATTACAATCTCCCACCTTGAAAAGCATGCCTTTATTAATTTATTATCTCCCTCTCTCCACTTACCCTAAAGTTCAGTGGCTAGTCCCACAAAGCCCTTGCCAAATATCCTTAGGGACCACCCACCTGTAGCAGAGGCCCCAGGACCTAGATCCCCTTGCCCTCAGACCTCAGATGATTGCTTGTGCTCTTCTCCTTCCAAACCATGGCAGAAAGACCATTTTCTCCTTTTGTGTATCTGCCTTTTTCTCCTGGGACCCAGAAGTCTCATCTGTACCATTAGCCCAACAATTAGCCCCCAGCTTTCTTTACTGTTAAATCAAGAACAAATTGGAGAACACGACCTTAGCATCAGAACTGCTGCCTTCACATTGCATGACTTTCCAACTGCCATTATGTCTTATTGTTTCAGAATTAACATTGTTTGGACATCATCGTTCCATGTGAGAAATGATAGGTAATTTGGAATAGTTGTATAGTATTTTAATAGATAGAAAAATGACAATTTCATTAATATATAAATACATACACAAGATTTATGAAGTGGAATTACTAAATAAAAAATATATGTATTTATTTTGCTTGGCATGGTGGCACACAACTTTAATTCCAACACTTAAGAGGTAAAAAGAGGCAGATCTCCATGATTTTGAGGCCAACCCAACCTACATTAGTGAGTTCCAGGATAGTCAGGGCTACAATGTGAGATCAGGTCTCAAAACAAAACTTTAAAAATAATATGTATATTTCTGGTCTTATAAAATTTCTAACTTTTTTTCCCAAGCTTATATTCACACCAACAGTTTCTGTAAATAACTGCTTCCTGAAATCTTTGTCAGTATAGGTTTTCCTCAAACTCTTCATTCTTTCCCAAGAAGATCAGGGAAAATTTTGTATCTTATTTTATCTCACAATCGGTTGTGAAAATTTTCAAGATTGCAAATACTTTTCTGTTATATATTTTAAAAAAATCTGTTATATACTTATTTACAAAGGAATTGACATAGGTTAAATTAAAGGTTAAATTACTATAAGCGATCTTTAAATCTCTAAATACAATTTTTAAAATAATATAAAACTTGAATGTGGATGGAATGCTCTTGAGAAATGAGCTCAGTACCTTAAATTTTAAAGTATATTTCTATTCTGGCATTCTGCCTTAAAACCTTATCAGATACACTTTGAGCTATGAAAGTTAGGTTATAACTGTTAGTCAAATATCTAAAACTAAAACATTGAACAAAAGTTGTAATAACATATCAAAATGTAAAACAAAACAAGCAACAAAACACTTTAGTCCTCCATATAAGTGATATGCTTCCTTTACTTATTCTTTGTTGAATATTAAGGGGAATGGTATTTCTGTATCTGTCATCACTGGCAACCATGGTCAAATTCCTCAATATCATACTTCATATGTTTATCAGACTTCTATTTTTGAACCTGATAAAAGGAATTTTCTGTACACTCATTAAATATCTTGAGCAGAGACATAATTGCAGCATTTTCTGCTATAGATGAGAAACACATCGGAATTCCTACCTTGTTAATGTAATGGGACAGCTCATTCCACTTAGATGCAAATATTTTCTGAAATAACATCACAGCCTCATGATTGCCATGCTTGTTTTCAATTTCTTGTCTCAACTGAATTAGCAGAGAACACTGAAATGACACTTAGAATGTAAAGAAAGAGTGCAGAATGGAATAAAGTAATCAGCAGGGGCTACTCTCTTTTAAAGGTCTGTCTCCTAGACTTCTTTTACAAAGAAACTATGGAAAACTCCCATTAATTTTTTTTCAGAAATGGTAATCCAAATGAAAAGATAGATGCCTGATATTTGTTCTGTGTGATATGCATAGAGTTGGGCGTGACTTAGAAATATTTATTTACTTTAATAATGAGCTATAAGAGGGTAATATGATTGATCAATAAATCAACTAGATTTTACTAATCCTGTGTTAGATACTGAATGAGATATACCACCAGTATAAAGGAAAAGGAGTCATTCTAGATCCTGCAGACATTGTCTCCTAATAAGGCTCATAATAGTTGTTGTGGTTTGGTTCATGTCTGTTCCCACAAAGGCCGTATGTTCAAGGTTTGGTTGCTGGGTCATGATGAAAGGAAGTAACATAGTTGGCAACATAGTCCTATAGGAATGTTGGAACCCTGAGCAATCCTTTTACTCTCTCTGTCGCTTTGTCTCTTTCTCTACTTTTCTCTCTGTGTCTCTCTGTGTGTGTGTCTTTGTATGTCTCTGTCTGTCTCTATCTCTCTGTGTATCTCTCTGTCTGTGTCTCTGTCTCTGTCTCTCTGTCTCTGTCTCTCTCTGTCTCTCTGTCTCTGTCTCTCTCTGTCTCTCTGTCTCTGTCTCTCTGTCTCTGTCTCTCTCTGTCTCTCTCTCTCTGCCTCTCTCTCTCTCTCTCTCTCTCTCTCTCTCTCTCTCTCTCTCTCTCTCTCTCTCCTTCCCATTTGCAATGAAGTAACTAGCTTCTCTCAGCATGTGCAGTTACAGTATACCATCAGAGGTAAGTGACAATCCATGGGCTGAAACTCTGATGACATGAGGCAAAATAAACCTTTCTTCCTTAAAACTCAAGTACCTTGAGTGTTATGCAGTGCCATAAAGCTAACCAACACAAATAACTTCTAAAGCTGATCACAATGAACACCCAAGTTGGCCTCAAACTTGTGATAGTCATACTGTGCAGCCTCATAAATACTTAGGTTTTGTATGTGTGTACAATTAGAGTCTGTTGTGTCTATAAAATTTAAAGTTTAGTGAAAAGAAATACGTCATGTATACCATGATTGACTAGTAACTAGTACATTCAGGATTCAAACTTTAATCAAATCTGGATTAGAGTTTTTACCTTTTCCACTAACCATGTCAAACACAACAAAATCACACTGATTTGGCATATGTATTGACAGCATTTGGTGAAAATCAGAGTAATAAGCAGCACGTGTCTCATAAAACAAGTAAAGTATTGTGATTGTTGGATCAAGAGAAGTAATTCAAGGCAAAATTAACTGTGTGAGCTCACTCTAGAGGGAAGAGAAACAGTATGTGCTAGTAGGATTAAGCAATGCACTAGGAATTGTAATTTTTAGTAGTGTGGTAAATAAGGTTGAATAGAAGGCTATAACTAATGCAAGAATTTGAAAGTGAGGCCATTATAGCTCAAAATTCTGAAGTGACAACAGAGAATCATGAAAAGGTCTTGAGCAAGAACAAGAGTGAGGGGATAAAAAAATGGGGCATGCAAATTACTCTGAAGACAGTGAATTTAGTGATTGGAAGTTACTGTAACAATATGAGGTACTGTCTTTTCAAAGAAAACAATTTATAAGAGATAGGCCTCTAAAAGTGCAATATTTATTGGTCCCAAGTTATTTGCTATCATTCACAATATCTTTAAATTTGGCTATTAGATAATTTCATGTGTATATACAAAGTATTTTGACTATATTTACCTCTGCTTCCTTCTCCAACTCCGCCAAGATCCTTTCTAACATATCATCTATATTAATGTCCTTTCTTTTATAACCCAATGAGTCCAATTAGAGTTGCCCTTATGAATATGGGTATGCAGATATATGTAGACAAAATATGAGAGATTATACACTGGGCAAAAACTGACTCTCCCTCCCCATTGGCTGCTAATAGCTCTTCGGTAGCTATAATGCACCATGGGTCCCTTTTCTCTCCATGATGAAAGGTTGACAGATTTGATCTTATGTAGGTCATGTGCAGGCAGGCATAACTGCTGTGAGTTCATGAGTACATTGCCCCTTTCATGTCCAAAAGATACTTTTTCTCAGTTGTCCTCCTCTACTTCTGTCTCTTAAAATCTTTCCACCCACTCTTCTGCAATGTTCTATGAGCCTTGGTTTTATAGATGTGCCATATAAAGCTGAACACTTCACAGTCACACTCACTCTTGTTATATGATTAAAATAGTGGATTAGAGGCCCTTTCTCTAGACATCCAAATCATGGGGCTTAAATCTATGTTTATGTTTTTTTAATTTGAATATGACACATTAGTGTCTCATAAGTTTAATGTCCAAAATCATGGTATTTTAAAAGGAAATAGAAGCATAGCAGAAAATGTCAAAGTACTTATCATAGAAGAGAAATTATGTTTGTGATCATTGTATTTAACTCGTTTATGTGCTCAACATTCATTTTACTCACATTATAAAATGTGCTTGTTATGATGGCTTCTGGCAGCAAAAATGTGCAAGGGTTTT
>NC_045030.1:131515091-131516668 GCF_008632895.1 Mastomys coucha
CAGAGACTGAATCACCAACCAAAGAGCATACATGGGCTGGCCCAAGCCTCCAGCCCTTTAGCCCATTATGTGGAAAAGGGCTGCTTTGTCTGGCCTCAGTGGGAGAGGATGTGCATAATCCTGTAAAGACTTGAAGCCTCAGGGTAGGGAGATACCTGGTGCGGAATCCTCTCAGAGGAGAAGGGGGGATGACTCTGAAAATGGGGGACCAGGAGGGACAATATTTGGTTTGTAAATAAAATAATTAATTTAAAAAATTCTAACAACACTACTAGAGCTCTGTGGCTCTTAACTGTTCTACTTCATCAGCTCAGAATACCTTCTTGACATTCCTGTATACCTTTCATATCCTTAAAGGGATGCTTTTAATAATCATTTTAGCTGGACAACATAAGATCCACCTCTAGAGGCAGGTAAATTTTTTTCCCATTCATTCACACATGTTTTTTTCTTGTGTTAAATTAATTGGATCTATTCCCTTTGCATATACAAATAAAATTTATCACAAAGACCACTTCTCTTTTAAATGCAGCCTAAGCCATGTATTGCATATTGTTTGCAGTTAGTAAATACAAGCGTATAAGTGAAAAGAAAAACATGAATTTGTGACACTGGTAAGCATCTTCCTTTCACTTGAACATGATATAGTTCAGTAACACATTTCTCTGCAGGTTTTGCTCAGTATACTTGACAATAGAAGGCAGAAAGTATCAGTATAAAGAATGCTGGGCTACGAATCAGAAAGGATGCTGGGCTAGGAATCAGGAAATCTAAAATGAACCTTGGCTCTATCACCAGAGAATTCTATCATTTATCATTTTTATATGCCATTTGATCCCTCTGGTTCCTGAGGCTTACCATGCTGCTTCTATAAAAATAGTGGACTGAGCTAGTTAACATAAGGCCTTTCCTAAGTGCTTTTAAGCCAAGAATACTTATTATACCAATTTCATTCACTCAATTTCATTCAATAGTAGCAGTGAAATAAATCTAAGTAGATGTTTTCATGGATATCATATTATGACAGTGCAGACAAACAATAAACAACCATAGGTGTTTGTCTTTCCCTCTCCCTCCCTGTGTGTGTGTGTGTGTGTGTGTGTGTGTGTGTGTGTGTCAATGTGTATACCCATGCATGACATGCATGGGTGTATTAAAATAGTGATACTTGTGAAATAAAAATAAAATAGTGAAACATTTGGCTTGGAAGTTATGTCTAAGGATATGATATTTTAGAAGAAGTCCATACGAAGAAACCCATCAGGATAGAATAAATTGAGAACTAGGAGTAGATCATTGCATTTGGCAGCATTATAACTCACTGGGTGTCCTGGCTGGTTATGTGTGTCAACTTGATACAGGTTGGAGTTATCACAGAGAAGGGAGCTTCAGTTGGGGAAGTGCCTCCATGAGATCCAGTTGTGGAGCATTTTCTCAATTAGTGATCAAGGGGGTAGTACCCCTTGTGGGTGGTGCCATCCCTGGGCTGGAAGTCTTGGGTTCTATAAGTGCCAGGGGAAGCAAGCCAGTAAGGAACATCCCTCCATGGCCTCTGCATCAGCTCCTGCTTCCTGACC
>NC_045030.1:131517660-131530012 GCF_008632895.1 Mastomys coucha
AAAAGAAAAAGAAAAAAGAAAAAAAAAGAAAAAGGAAAAAAAGAAACTTTCTCATATTGCTCAAGGTAGAAAGTTTATATTATATATAATGAGTAATTCTATAAATATGGTGTACAACATAGTACCAATAATTAACATTAGGTTATCATGCACTTTAATACATTTGGAAGGCATAGAACTCATACTCAGTGTTTTTAACCATAAAAATACACACAAGACATATACTTGAGATATACTTTCTGACTTGAATACGACCAATAACAATTTGTTATTCTTTTTATTAATTAATTAATTAATCATTCCATTCATTTACATCTCAAATGATCTCCTACTTCCTTGTTACCCCTCCAGAAACCCCCCATCCCACATCTGCCTTCTCCCTGTCCCCTTTGCCTCTAAGAACATGCTCCCCTAACTCACTATCTCCCTCCCAGCATCCCCCTACCCTGGGGCATCAAACCTCCAGGGGACTAAAGACATCCCCTCTGATTGATGTCAGACAAGGCCATCCTCTGCTACATATGTATCTGGAGCCATGGATCCCTCCCTATCCACTCCTTGGTTCATGGTCTACTTCCTGGGAGCACTGGGTTGTTCGGCCAGCAGATGTTGTTCTTCCAATGGGCTTACAATCACCTTCTGTTTCAGTCCTTCCACCAGCTCCCCTACCACATTTGTTCCTGAGTTCAGTCTGATGGTTGGCTCCAAGCATCCACATCTGCATTGGTCAGTTGCTGGCAGTACCCCTAAATGAACAGCCATACCAGGTTCCTGCCAACAAGCAAAACTTGGCAACAGCAAGAGTTTGGGCTTTAATGTCTGCAAGACAGAATGGATCCCCAGGTGGGGTGGTCCCTGGATGGCCCTTCCTTCAGTCTCTGCTCCATTTTTTATCTCTATCTTTCTTTTTGATAGGAACATTTCTGGGTTAAAAACTTTGAGATGGTTGGGTGACCACATCCCTCCACTAGGGGCCTTATCTATCAACTGGAGGTGATCTTTACAGGTTCTCTCCACTGCACATTTTGGCTAAAATCATCTCTGTTGGGTCCTGGGAGCCTCTATCTTTCCTGGCACCTGAGACCCTCCAATGGCTATCCCCAGTTCCTCATCCCCCACTGCTAACATATTTTTATTTTGTTTCCTGACCTCTCTCCTGTCCCCTCCAGTACCTGATACTGCACCCATTCCTCTCTCCCTCCCAGTTCCCCCCTCCCTCTACCTCCCACCATCATCCTGTCCCCCCCTCAATGCAGGACTGAAGCATCCTCACCCTGGTCTTCCTTCCTCCTAAGCTCCAAATGGTCTGTGGGTTGTATCATGAGCATTGTAAGATTTTGGGCTAATATCCACTTATCGGTGAATACATAACATGTGGATTCTTTTATGTCTGAGTTACCTCACTCAGAGCTAATCAGAGAATTCTCAACTGAGGAATCTCAAATGGCTGAGAAGCCCTTAAAGAAATGTTCAACATCCTTAGTCATCAGGGAAATGCAAATCTAAACAACCCTGAGATTCTACCCCACACCAGTCAGAATAGCTAAGATCAAAACCTCAGGTGACAGCAGATGCTGGTGAGGATGTGGAGAAATAGGAACACTCCTCCACTCTTTGTGGACTTGCAAGCTGGTACAACCACTTTGGAAGTCAATCTGATGGTTCCTGAGAAAATTGGAAATAGTTCTCCCTGAAGACCCAGCTACACCACTGCTGGGCATATACCCAAAAGATGCTCCACTGTACCACAGGAGCACATGCTCCACTATGTTCACAGCAGCCTTATTTATAATAGCCAGAAGCTAGAAACAACCCAGATGTCCCTCAACAGAGGAATGGATACAGAAAATGTGGTACATTTACTGAATGAAGTGCTACTCAGCTATGAAAAACAATGACTTCATGAAATTTGCAGGCAAATGGATGGAACTAGGAAATATCATCCTGACTGAGGCAACCCAACTTATTATTCTTATCTCCCTCCCTTCATTTTTCTTAACATTCCCCCCTTCTTTTGGGCTCTGCTTCTTTTTTTTTGAACTGGAAAAAAAAAAGACACCAGTATTTTCATCTGGAAAGTCTAATACTTTTTCAAATGCCTTCTATCCCCCTTTGAACTAAAATTTCCCTCAATCTATTATGAACATAATATAACAGATTTATTTAAAATACACACCCCTCACACCCCCCCACATACACAGAAAGAGAGAGAGAGAGAGAGAGAGAGAGAGAGAGAGAGAGAACAAGCAAACTTCTATTGCTATATAACAGAATCAAGTCTATCCTGAAGATTTGTTCTATACAGGAGGATAAAGATTTCTGTTTATAAAAGTTATAAATGTTTATAGAGGTCTAGAATATAGAATTAAATGGGATATTTATACAAGATCACAACTTGAGACATAGCCATTCCCCCACCTCCATCCCATCTTCTCCATTATCATTGTACTTTCAAAGATTGGTAGAAAAGTTTTGTTTTCTTTTTTAATAACTCAAGTTCTTTTTCAATTTTTTTAAATATTTTTCTTTGTTTGAAAAACTGTGTGGCAGTCCCTATGATTACAAAGGTTCAATTCTTAAACCTTCAATTATAACTACTTGGTACAGAGTGAAAGGTTTCAAACATGGTTCAAGTAACACCCACACACCATTTATCCAGATGCACTGATTTTGTTGAGGAGCATAATTATAACATACATGCGTTTCTTTTCCCTCTGAAAAATTTGAGAATAAATTGGAGATGTCATGCCCCTTTAAACATATGTACTTCCATATATATTTCTAAAGGTCATGAATATTCTCTTTACTAGACCATAGTATTAGTATTAAAATATAGAGAATCAACTAATTCATTAGCCTTTTTAAAAAAAATCTATAGTCCATATATACATTTGTTTAATTGGCCTCATCCTATATTTCAGCATAATTTTTTTGGGACAAGATCAAATTCCAAAGCATACATTGTATTTGTGTATCTTCTTCTTTAGTATTCTTTAATGCAGGGTGAGTTTTAAAGTTTTATTTTCCTTGGCTGTGGTGGTTTGAATATATTTGGCCCAAGAGTGGAATTATTAGGAGGTATGACCTTGTTAGAGGAAGTGTGTCACTGTAGGGCTTTGAGACCCTCCTCCTAGCCATGTGAGAGCCAATCTTCTCTTAGCAGCCTTTGGATCAATATGTAAAAACTTTAGTTCCTCTAGCACTATGTCTGCTTGGACACTGACATGTTCCTGCCACGATAATAATAGACTGAACTTTGAACCTGTAAGCTAGCCCCACTTAAATGTCCTTATAAGAGTTGCCTTGGTCATGGTGTCTCTTCACAGTAGTAAAACCCTAACTGAGACATTGGCCTTGACTTTTAGACAGTATAGATGAATCAATTTACAGAATGCCATTCTAACTAGGCTATGGTAAGCTCTCAGGAAGATTTCTAGTTAAACAGAAGCTACCTCCTTCTCAATGCATGTTATTGGATTTTTAAAAATGCTTTTAATTGACATGGAATTACTTCTACCTTTCCTCTCATTCCTCCAGTCCCTCCCAGTTACCCTCCTTTGAACCCTTCTGATGCCCCTCTCCAGTTGATATCCTCTTATTTTATTGTATTTGATATATATACACATATGTATTGTATTCACAAATATATATGGGCACATCACTGATGTTTGTATGTAATATGGTTTTAAGGGTGACCACTTAGTATTGGATAACCAATGAGAGATCTCTTCCGCTGAGAAGGTTAATTTTCCTTCTTCCAGCAGTTGATATTTGTCTATAGTTCTTTGTCTATGGATGGGACCCCATAAAGTTTCTCTCTCTCCCACATTAACATTTCCATTTATGGTGTTATTCTTCTGGTCTTCTTTAGGTTACCATTCTAGGAGAGACTCTTTCACAACAGACTTCTTCAGATTCTGGCTCTTATAATTTTTTTCCATCCCCTTTACTGCAGTATTGCCTGAGCCATAGGTACAGGAGCAATAAGGTAGATGTACCCATTGGAGCTGGGATCCCTAGAATAATTAATTGATCCCAGTAACAGCCATGAAACATGATGGCTACTGGCATAGCAAGATATGTATAAAGGTGCAGAAAGTGGTACTCGCATGTTAGTGGCAACCAACAGCAGTCTAATTGCACTTAAGGGACACTTAACCAGATGGAAATCATCCCTGGTACTGGAAACCTAGTCAGCTTTCTGGTGCTAGTGAAGCTATGAACCTTAGGAAATAATCTACTGCTGCCATTGAGATAGACCAGCATAAATCCTTACCACATTCTAAATTTTATTCTTATACCCACAGATAAGTGTAGCTATTATCCTTCAACAAAGAAGGCTCTCTTTACAGCTGATTGAGACCAGTACAGAAAACCACAACTTATTAGAATTTATTAGGTATATATATATTTATAATTGCCATATCTATTTGATGGATTGATCTTTTGTAGTTATGAAATGCCCATCTTTATCAATAGCAAATATCTTTGCATTAGTGCATCATGATAGCTATTAGTGCTAAATTAACTATCTTAGTTCCTTCCATTGTCAAACTGTTGGTACTTCTGTATTTACAATACAGTTTATACAGCAATTCATAACCATTTCTTACTTTTTATAAGTTATTTGCATCACTTATATTAGGCTATTAATGATATTTTCCATTTAATGTATTTACTTATATGCTTGAGATTCTCAGTTGTATTTGTTTTGTGTTGTTGGTATAGCCTTGTAAATGCAATACCAGCATGTTACCACTAAACTACATGTCAAGTCTCATCTGTTTGATGTGGTTTTTTTGTTTTTGCTTTCTCTTGAACACGTTTCCATCCTTTCATTTTGGAAAATCAACATTTTTATTGTTTTATTTCAATTTCTTTATAGCCATGATAGTATGCTGCTTTACATTCTTTCTAGGTATCTTTGGAGATTGTAAAACATACTTATTTTAGTTTAGAGTCACTCGATCTCTCTCTTTATCTCTTATCTTACTATGTATCTGAGGCTTGCCTTGAACTTCCAATCATCCTGCCTCAGCTCCTGAATTACATTATAGGCATGGCTGGCTAGAATAAATTTTTTGCTTCTTATAAAATATGCCTATTCTGTCACAGTATGTTTATTCATCTTCCATCAAATTTTGTAAATAACTATATATTTTTAACTTTTATATATTGTTTTTTGTGATTATGTTTATTAACATATTATATACAACCCAATCTAGGAGAGGACCCCAAGCAAGTGTAGGCAGCCTCTAAAAATTATAAGTAATATAAGTTGTACAGGTTGGAGAAAGAATCCATGAAGAGCTGAGGAAAGAAAAAAAGAATATGATCAAAATGAGTACTATAAAAAATTTAAAAATAAAAATTAGCAAGTTTCAAGTAATACAGTGAAAAATAAGGAATTAGAAAAACTGAAAAACACATATAATAATTAAAATTGACTATTTATTGAGACCATCTAGCTTTGAGCAAAACTCTTTGACACTCATGTGTACTGTGCTACATGCCAAAACAACTATTTATTGTTAAAGACATTACACATAAAAATATGAAACACTATCAATCAACAAATACAACTTTCAATACAACAAATACAGCTTTATTTGGGACTTTATGTAGCTCAATTACACTGTTCTTATTTCATGGCAATTCATAAGTTTCTGTTAGTGTTCACGTGTTTGTATATTTACACTTAATGGTGACTGGATGTACACACTTTGTTCACTATTGTTCACAAGAAAAGTGAGTAGAAGAGTCAGCAGTTTAAATGTCTCTTGTACTATTGCTGGTACTGAGGGATAAGTGACCTATTCCTCCTATGCATTATTTCAGTTGCCTATTTGTAAACTGACCACAAAAACCTTAGTAGTCACTCAACGGCTGGACAGGCTTGTGAGATTAATGCACATTTCAGCAAAGCATAGGCAATATAAGCTTAGTAGCAAAGGAAGGGTTAGGGCTTCCCTGGAAGAAAAAATGAGATGAAAAAAATGAGATGAAATCCACAGTTCAGCTGAAGCACCAATACAAAGCCTACTTTTTTTTTTTTATTGGAAGTATACATCATCTAATTCAATATCTAGAGAACTAAGAATCAGTTACAGAAATTAGTGAGTTATAGGTGATTATAGTAGAGATGTCAATGGTCCATTGTAGTTCTATTATGGAAAAACAACTTTAATTTCCAACTTTATGTCATATGTTCAGATTACTTATGATTCAGATTACAATTCATCTTGAGACAGGATATTCTATATTCTTTGTTGGATATAAAGATAGTGGCTATGGTATTTTTGAAGTTTTGTGACCTTTTGTTAAAGAAGGTTATACATAATAGTACAGTTTGAAATTTTACTACCACATTTAGGACTTTAAGTCTTATAAAGATACCCTCAGAATTATTTTTGTTTGAAAATTGTATGCATATGTAATGTATTTTGATTCCTCCTCTCTTATCTCTCATCTGCTCCTTCTAGACCCTTCTTCCTAGCATGTCCCCCTTTGGCTTTCATGATATTTTTTGTTGGTATTTTATTAACCCACTGGGTTTAATTAAGGCAACCTGCATGAACATAAGCATGGTGTTATTTCCTCGATTGTGAACAACTTACTAATAGCTGTACTCATGAAGAGAAGTGTTTCCTCCCTTTGAAACCAGTAACTACCAATAGTTCCTTGGCCTTGTGTGCTCATCCTCTTTTCATACTGTTATCTGACAGGCTGGATCTTATAAGGTTACTATAACTGATGTTCATGTGTGCAGCAGCCCTGTCATGTCTAAATGTCTTTTTGCAATACAAATCCCCATCCTCCTACTCATACATTATTTCTGGCACCTCTTCTGGGATGTTCCCTGAGTCTTAGAAGAAGACTGATATGGATGTTTGGTTTAGGGATAATCAGTAAAAAATTATATAGCCTTACTCTGAGGCATTTATATGCATGATAAGTAGTGAAAAAGGTGAATTTGCATTACCTCACACAGTTACCATCTTTTTGTGACCACACTTAAAATCTACTCATTGAGGTAATGCATGAGTTAAATATCTTTATAACTATTCCAAAATTCATACTTACATACACATGAAAGCTCCTTGTATAATAAATATGTATAATACTTTAATTTGTTGTATAAAAGTACAAGATATTAAAAAAGAAACACTACATTTTTCATAGATTCAAATCAGTGTATGCCCACTTGAATGAACATGAGTGATACAGTGGAAAAGTAAAATGATATGAGAACAGTATGTCTATCAAGGTACTTGACTTAAGAGTATGTACTTATCTTAACATTATCCAAGCTCATGGTACAATCTTTCAAAATTCCATCCTAAAGTTGTTCACTTCCCTGTTCTGAGCAAGTATACAGTGACTACTGGTGACAATGGTCCCCCTTCCTGCATCCTGCTCCCACTCCCACTCCAACTGTTCTTCCCCTCCTCTTCTTCTCCCTTTTAGAACAAACTAATGATATTCTCCAGGAAGAAATTTTTTGCACACTTATTTTAAATTTGTAAGGTATGTTAGCTAAGTATGTGAGACTTTTACAGATGAAGTAATTAAACAAGGTATAAATATATTATATATTAATAAATGTGGCATACAGAGGTAGGAATGATTTTAGAAATCAAAGTAACTTTGATAGAAGCAGTGACCCTCATTAAGGTTTTTGTCTTTCACCTTTCACCATTTTCTTTCCCTGGTAGGAATCAGAGAGAACTGAATAGTCCCATTTACAGTGATTGATTTTTGACAAGGATGCTTATAGCCAATTTCCTGAGATCTAAGATTCTTCGTTTTAGACCTTTTGCTCATATTTTGTATTGCTCCATATTGAATAAGAGAGAACCAGAAATATACCAATGTTATTATATTATGCTCACTTATTAATTATGTACAGAGAATAAGACATTTAATAAATTCTTGGAATGATTTTCTTGAAAATCACAGTAGATTTCCTGCTGCAGTTGCTTTTAGAGAATCCATCTAGGACTTGAGAATATAAATGATTTACTCTGTAGTTTAATAACACAAGTGTTTTATCAATTTTCAAACTTTAAATAAGTAAAATAAATGCACAGTGTTCAAGATATAAAAAACAGAATGGTGAGGAGACCCAGATTTCACCAAATCTTCACATTTATGAGGGCATGCTTGTGACATAGGAAAGACTGCATTAGCAATTTATTTATTCCTAGGTAAATATTAATCAAAACTTATGTGAGGCATTATACCATAATTCATTTAAAATGTCCTATTCATTATATTCTCTGAATGCAATAAATCATGATCTTTTATAAATTATATCTATTTGAAAACTTTACACTCTCAATTAGATCTTCTTATATGAACAAAATAATAAATGTCACAAGAAATGTTTTAATGATAACAAGCTAGACCGTTACTTCAAGCATTTTTGCCCCCTGTAGTGGCTTCTTCTTAGATAAATTTCTATGCAATTTACTCCTATTTTCTTGGGGGAAAAGTTACTGCTATTGGTGCTATTTGGAAGTGAACTTACTCTGTAGTGGATCTTGGATGGTGGTCACCCTGACTGAATCTGACCTTCAAAAAGATGTCTTTTTTTGTATGTACTCAATGCAATTATTTGTTTCTATTGCTGAGAAGAGTAGAAAAGAGTCAAAACGTTAAAGCAGATAGTTCAGAAGCAGATCTTTATTTTCAACCTTGTGTTCTCTTTGGATGTTTTAAATGTTTATCCATTTATTTTTATCACATGTGTTTATTCCCCACCTAATTCCCCCAAAGGCTTGAGCCAACTTATGAAAATACATGAAATATGTGGAAATGGGGAAAATGAAAGGAAGGGTGAGTAAACTAATATTAAATCAGGAGAAGGTCAATATGCACATAAAAGACATGCTGCTACTGGATTCAACTGCAAACATGGAAGAACCTGTTTAAATAGCTTCAAAAGAGTAGAGTCAGGACAGAGTGAAACGGTAGGTGGGGGAGCCTATCTAATACTCACAACATTTCAGTTGCCTTCTTTCACTTGCTCTCCAATAAAGAACCCCTATCTGTCTGGAAAGAGTGAGCAAAAGGGAAAGATGCTGAAAACATGACCATACATTCATGATTTTAAATGTTCAAATGACAATCCTGATTTGGTACAAAACCAATTTGCAGAAAAGAAGTGACCATGTTGATGTTCTCATTTCTCTGTGTTGAAATCATGGTTATACCCATTAAGTAGACATTATTAGAAAGGAAAAATGACCAAAATAACAACTGGATTTTAGCCCAAATACTTTCATCTGATTGTGGAAATAGAAGGTCTATCTGAGATGATCTAGGGTGATAATTGTTATTCTGTGTGACTTTGCTCAAATAAACCAGATTCATGCAAAGAAGAAGAAGAAGAAGAAGAAGAAGAAGAAGAAGAAGAAGAAGAAGAAGAAGAGAAGAGAACTGATTATAAGGGTCCAGGATTTACAAATAAAAATAAGTAAAATTTCATCACCTTTGTAAAGTATAAGATTGTTCTTTTTCCCTGTGGTTATGAGTACCTTTTAAAAAAGAATCTAATTTACTTTCCTATTTAGGTTATTATCTGCCTTTTATCCTTCAAATATACATGCCTTATGAGCAGACAATTTTTTTAAAATTCTCTTTCAAAATTAAATGTGGCTTCCCCAAGTGCACATGGAGTGAACCTTGGCTGGAGGTTCTGGGTCTGCCGGAATCAGATCCAGGCAAGCCGAGCCTTCAGTTATCATGGGGTCCAAGTTGGAGCCTATGAAGAAGGAGAAGCATGGGCCCGGCCAAAAGGCCCGAAAACAGAAGGGTGCAGAGACCGAACTGGTCAGAAACGTTGTTGCCTATTGAAAGCTGCTCTGAAGCAGAAGGCCCGGGACACCACAGCTGGGGCCCAGTGGAGTGAAGAGGACACAGATGGAGATGATGATGACGATGGTGATGTTGTTCCCCCTGAATCCCACCCCAGAAAAGATAACAAAGCAGGGGGGGATTTGCAGATTAATGTGGACGATGAGAAAGCCTTTGTGCTGCCCCCTGCTGGGGAGACAGACCAGGATGCCCAGACTCCAGTCCACAAGCGGATCCAGGATATAGTAGGAGTGCTGAGGGATTTTGGGGCTCAGCGAGAAGAAGGCCTGTCTGGAAATGAATATCTGAATCGGCTTCAGAAGGATCTGGCCACTTACTATTCTTATGGAGACTTGCTGTTGAGCAAGCTCATGGAGCTGTTCCTACTGTCTGAGTTGATAGAGTTCTTATAAGCTAACAAGATGCCCCGGCCAATCACCCTTCAGACCAACAACTTGAAAACCCATCAGAGACCTTGCTTAGGCTCTGACCAATCGTGGGGTTAATCTGGATCCGTTGGGAAAGTGGTCAAAGTCTGGACTTGTGGTATATGAATCTTCAGTGCCTATTGGCGCTATTCCCGAGTACCTAGGTGGGCACTATATGCTGCAGGGAGCTTCAAGTATGCTTCCTGTCATGGATCTGGCACCTCAGGAGCACGAGCAGATCTTAGACATGTGTTGTGCTCCTGGAGGGAAGACCAGCTACATAGCTCAGCTAATGAAGAATACGGGTGTGATCCTTGCAATTATGCCACGCTCAAGAGTGTGGTGGGCAACCTTTACCGGGAGTCACCAATACCATCATCAGCCACTATGATGGGCGCCAGTTCCCTAAGTGGTGGGAGGCTTTGATCGAGTGCTACTGGATGCTCCTTGTAGTGGCACAGGAATCATCTCCAAAGACCCTGCTGTAAAGATGAACAAGGATGAGAAGGACATCCACCGCTGTGCCCACCTTCAGAAGGAACTGCTGGTCAGTGCTATTGACTCAGTCAACGCTGCCTCCAAGGTGGGAGGCTACCTGGTCTACTGCACCTCTTCCATTATGGTGGGAGACAACGAGTGAGTAGTAGACTATGCCTTAAAGAAGAGGAATGTGCAGCTGGTGCCCACTGGCCTGGACTTCGGCCAGGAAGGTTTTACCCGCTTCTGAGAAAGGAGCTTTCACCCCACTCTGTGTTCCACCCGAGGCTTCTACCCTAACAATATGTACGGGTTCTTTATCGTCAAGTTTAAGAAATTTTCCAATTCCATTCCCCAGCCCCATGCAGGGAACTCAGCAGCAGCTACCCCTGCAGAACCTGACCTGAAGGATCAGGTTACCCCAAAGTCTGAGAATAGTAGTCAGCCCACCAAGAAAGCCCGCGGGGCTACAAAGGCAAAGCAGCAGTCGGTGAGACAGCAACATTCCAAGAAGCCCTTCCCGAAGGTGAATGGCATCTCCAAGGGGCCAGGCTTGTCCACTGAACCTTCTGTCCCAAATGCCCAAGTGTCTGCCAGGCTCTCGGAAAGCAGTCAGTCTGATGGGAAAGCCAACGTGATCAGGAAGAGGTCTGGGAAGCTGAAGCAGTGGGGACCTAAGTTGAAGCCCCCAAGGAGGCTGCTGTCCCAAAGCAGAGCACCCCTTCCAAGGGCAAGGACTCAGGAACACCTGCTATGCCAACTCCCTCAGAAAGCAGTGCCACCCCAACAGTCCCTTGGGAAAGCCAAAAAGATACAGATAGGAAAGCAGCAGTTATCAGAGCAGCCTGCCAAGAGAGCTGCTCCTCTGAAAGAAGATGCTGTCCCCAAGGGACCCTCAGCCCCTTCTTGTGTCTCCCCACAGTTCTACCAGGCCCTCACCAGCAAAAAAGAAGCAATCTATGACAAAGGGCAGGAGCCAGCCAGCCTCTGCTGTCCAAAATGGAAACCCATTGACATTGTCTCTTAGATCCTGCTGCAAGGATGCCCCCCACCTATGCATACATATGAAATTTAATATACATATTACCACCACCCCGCCCCAAAATTAAATGTGATTTCTAAAACCTAGAATTAACCAATTTAAAGAATGTGATTCAGTATCCTTCAGTAGAATCACTGTATTAGACAAATATTATCAGTGTCTGGCTCTAAAACAGTTTTAGAACTAAACAAAAGATGACTCATACACATTATTTCTTGTTCATTGTATACTTCTGCTATCCCATGGATGACACTGATTTCTTTCCTGCTGCACACTCCCTTTTGACTGTACACTATTTGATGAGGCTGGTGAGAAACAGATGGAACCAAACACTGGGCAAATTAGGTTTGTAGAATAACAAGGTGATTAAAAATAAATAAGCTGGTGATGGGCTATTATAGAGAATTCCACTGGCTAATCAATGAAAATAAGGCATGAAATGAATGATGGCTAAGACTGTACTCAATAGTTATCTAGCTTTAAGCAGAAAAAAGTATGAAGCAAACATAAACAGACCATGTGGTTTTAATAAGGACATTGAACAAAA
>NC_045030.1:131530054-131547566 GCF_008632895.1 Mastomys coucha
AAAAAAAAAAAAAAACAACTCAACAATCTAGGCTGGGAAAAGTTAGGAAATTTTAATATTTAAATATGTAGGCTTTTTAACCTTAAAGTGAAATTATATTGGATATCACACAATACAGAGTCTATCCTTTAAAATAAGACGCTAGTAAGACAAAAATCAAGAAACAGTGAAGGAAGGAAGGCAATCAGAAGAAGCAGGATCAGATTAATCACATGCAAATATTTGAGCTTGTTATTTGGAGGCAAGGTTAAAGAGAGACACAAGAAGAATAGACTAGAGGGACCATTCAAATGCAAGACTAAGCCCAATTTTGCCTTCCAGACTGATGTAGAAACTGACCCTTTTCTGTTAAGTGTCCCATGAGCCTCCTGGTATTAAACACACTAGAATCACTAAGGTGGGGGGCCATGGATGTGCACATTTAATTTTAACCTGTGATTCAAAGCAAAGTCTTCCCCCCCCCAGGCAAACATGAAAATGAAACTTGAAATAGCTAGATTAGCAATCATTAGTGGCTCTCCTCTAGACTCGGTAGTAATTAGCTTAGTGACTTTACACCAGTAATTTGACCCTGCTATCTGATTTTCACTTATCATTCTATCTCATACTAATTTTTGAAGGTAGACCTAGGCTGTTTGTTCAAAATCACTTTGAAACAGAATCTGGAAACATGAACTTTGACTATTTCCAAATAACTCTTTGTTGGGTCTGTAAGAATAAGAAATAACCCCGTACAGCAGAACATAAATATTTATTAGTGGTCTAATCAGCAGCGTTGAATTCTTCTATAAAGTATAGTCATTAATATTTCAAATTGGTGTTTTGATGAGGATCGCAAGTATGAAATGGTACTGATTGTGATTATCCATTTGAACTGGATTTCTACTTATTTGAACTGAGTTTCTGACCTATTTTCTCTTAAAATTCCCAATAATTTCTTATTTACTTTAACCCAAAGCACTATAATTTTTACTCATATATCCTAAGATTTCAGAGTGACCAAAGAATGTTTGTAGAGATTTATTTTAAAAGGGGTTTTACTTTGGAATCTGTAGTTGAGAATGTGTTGTCCTCATAAGAGATTAATCTCAAGAGATAAATAGTATATGACCCGAAGGATCCATTATACTACCAATCTGATTAAGATGTTTATTTTTGTATCATTAACACACTGTTAGCCAGTTAAAAGTTATAGGCAACTGTTGCTGTTGTTTTTGTTTCTAGGGATAAATTTTTTTTTATTTTTAAAATGGAGGGTATATGATGAAGAACAACCCAATAGATTTTTCTCGCCTTTAATTATATTTTTATTTGTCATTAGTTCTTTGAAAATGTTGTACAGTCAGTTTTGCTCAGGTTCATCCTCTGCCAAGTCTTTTCAGATCTATCAGATCTATTCCTTCCCTTCCCACCCAACTTTGTATCCTTTTCTTCTCTCATGTAGGCCAAAGTATGCTGCCCAGATATTCTTGGAATGTGGTTGACTTATCAGGGATTTTACTTTCAGAGGAAACTGACCTTTCCTTTCCCAGTAACTAAGTTGCTAATAACTTCTGTACAGAAAAAGAGCATAACTCATGTGAAGAAGTCAACAGAGTAAGGAAAAGTATTTATCATCTAAATATAGAACATAAGATTTCTATCTAGAATGTATAAAGAAAACAAAAAATTAAGCACTAAAAAATTGTGATTAAAAACTGAGTATGGCAATCTTTGTGCATCATCATCTGATTGTAATGTTCTTTTTAAACATAAGGAGACTTTTAGCTACCCATAAACCTGTAAGTAACTCTTTATATCTATACCTGTGAATAATTTCAATAAGCTCACAAGTTGACAAAAGTAAAACAAAACTGAGTATGGAACTAACTATAGAGTTCTCAAAGGACACAATATGAATGACTGAGTAATTTTTTTCTTTAATGTTCAACATTCTTAGTCATCCAGAAAATGCAAATTAAAACTACTTTGAAATTCCACCATACCCCAGTCAGAATAACTAAGATCCAAAGTCAACTTACAAAGAAAATAAAGGACAATTGATGCTGGTATGGATCTGGGGAAGGGGAATCCAAAATGAAGGAGATGAAGCAGAGGCCATGGAAGGATGGTGTTTACTGCTTTACTCTCCTCATGGTATGCTCAGCTATGTTTTTTATATGACTCAGGACCACATGCAGAATGGTAGCACTGCTCACAGTGGACTGAGCTCTTTGTGTCAATCATTAATTAAGAATATGACCCTGCCACAGGCATGTCCACATATCAATTTGTTGGGAGCAATTTCTCAACTGATGTTCCCTCTTCTCAGATTAGTCTAACTTGTGTCAAACTGACAGAAAATAGCAAAGGAGGATAGTGGAAAAATTGGGGTGAAGAAAAGTGGTAGAGATTTTATCTAAATCCAATATATGCATGTCTGAAACTCTCAAACAACCAATAAATAAATAAGCAAAATATAAAATGGAAATAAGGAAAATATTTATCACATAAAAATATAGGGTGTATAAGGTAACATCATCTACATGAGGTATAGCAGCATAGACTATTATATTTTACATATGGTTTGGCTTTTTCCCTTAAAATATATGTGGTAAACATTCATCCTATTTGTGAAACACTATGGTGTAGAAACAATCTACATGTAGTGTTTAGAGGTGATGCTATGGGGGCTATTATGATGAGTTAAATTTATTAGGACAGGGTCTGCATGATTGAACTCTGGCATTTTGAGAGGATGAGAACACAAAAAATGTAAACATATGTAGGTATATAATCTACATGTCTTGTTATGTTACATTGAATCAACCTGTAATACTGACAACAAGACTGTCATCACCAGAAGTGGCCCCTTGCTTTGGAACAGAACAATGAGACAAAATAAGTACATGTTTCTCCCATTCAAACACTCTGTAGTATTGGATTATTATCAACAGAAAGTGGATATGCGTGTTAAAAAATAAAGTTTACAACCAATGTAAAATGTAATATTTTGTCAATCAAAACTTGCCAAATTATCATCGCAAGCTAGTCAACAGAGTCATTACCTAATACAATTAAGAACTGTCTTCTGCTTTGTATATACAGTAAAGCTATTCTTTCCACCATGAGAACTTATATTTCCCACATATCTGAAGCCTTCTACCATTTGTTTTTTTGTTTCCTCACTCTCTAGCTCCCATACAACTTTTTTAGTTTCTACATGCAAATGAAAATATTATTTGCTTATTTCATTTACCATGAAGTCCTCCATTTTTACTTATGGTGTTTTAAGTGAGAGGATTTCAACCTTTTGTACAGCATAACATTCCACACTGTTCATGTAGCTATACAGCTCAATAGATTCCATATCTTAGCTGTTGTAAACAGTACTACAACTAACATTGTGTACATATATTTTTTGATACTTTCATTTCATTTCCTTTGGACAAAAGCAGAGAAGTTGAAGTGATAATCCATGTGGTAGCTCCATTTACACATTTTTGAGGATTATCCATACTCTTTCCTATAATTACCATACTAGCTTATATTCTAACCAACAGTGTGCAAGACTTTTCTTTCCCTTACATTCTGAATCAATACTTTTGTCTTTCAAATATTTGACGTTCACCTTTCTGACAGCTATAAAATGATATATCATTGGGGTTTAAATTGATAGTTTATTAAAGATTGGTGATATTTAATGATTCTTCATGTACTATTGGTCATTTATTTGTCTTTTGGAGACTTCTTGCTGCTAGTATTTTTAGAGAGATTGACCTAGGATCTGTACTCATAGTACCAGAATTGAATCCCAAATCCATAGGAGCCAGAAGCCTTCAGAGTCAATTTGGCCTTGAGACAGGAATGGATATAAAGAAAGGAAAGTGATCCAAGATTGTGGTTCAGTGCACTGGGGCTAGTGTTAGGATTCGAGTTGACATTGTGTACTCACTTCTTTCTTGTTCATGTGGAACACATCTCTGTTTTCATGATACTTTGTATTTCTCAGGCTTGTGAAAGGGATAATGTGGATCATGTGAAATTATCTTTCTAGCTCTTCTGTCTTTCCTTGTTGAATTATCAAGCTTAAGTGTAGCAATACCTCCTGTGATTAGCAAAAATACTTTCATATGTGCACAGTTGTTAATACCCAATCTTACTATGATAGGCCAAGATCTTGAAAAGAAAAACAAAAACATAATTTGTATCTTATAACTAAAACAAGAGGCTATGGCCCAGTTATGTAGGTATGATACTTTTTTTTTCTCTCATTTCAAAAATGAAGAAGCGAAAGGATAGTAAAATAATATGGCTTTGCCTCTAGTCATACAGGCAGTATTAAGTTCAGGATTGAAAGACCACACTTTTCATCCCTAGAATTTACTGTGTACTGAGTACTCTTAAGGCACTATGAGGAATATGCCTCTAATCTTCAAGAGGGTTGTGGTGGAGGACAATGCTAAACTATGGGAAAGAAGGGACCTGGTTATGTGATGCTATTAGTGTTATAAAAATAAATGGAAGGAAAGCAATAGTTGGGTTTGTACGTTCAAAGAAAGCTTATAGGGAGGCATGGAACTTTAACCAGCACTCAGAGAATACTATAGGAAATTTCATTTTAGGTTGGAGGCTGGAAAATGTGTTAATTCAAATAGACTCAAGAAGAGATTAAACACAGAGAGCATGCTGGAGCATGGGAAGCTAAGCACATAGAAGGCCTTCCACGTTAACTTTCAGGATTTATATCTACTTTCAAAGTTTTTATTGAGCAAGCAAATTTCTTCTTATCATAGAAAGACCATTGTTATCCATCAAGCTGAACATAGGGTGCATTTAGTTTCCAAAATGCAATTCTATTTTATGTTTGTAAGGGAAAATGTAACAAGATGTGTTAAGGCAAACAAGAGGAAATAGAGCTATTGTCCACAGTGCAATACAAAACCCCAATACATTGAGGCTGCTAGGATTTTCATGCATATCAGCAACCCAGAGATTCATTATTTAGGACATAGAACAAGGTTGTTCATATCCTCCTTTTCCTAACTGGCCTTTGTTTCTTTCATTTCTCTTGCCACTTCTAGTAGCTCCAGCTGTTGCTGTCACACTTAATAAGGACTTTGTGGAGCTTAGCTCTTGTGCTGCTGTACCAACTTTCCCACAGCTCAGCAGAGGAGCTTTTCCACGAGCTGTCCTTCCTTTGTTGGCTGATGTTTACGTTTGAACCTGACAAAGACTCCAGGTTGACCTGCACTTTATTCTGCTGTCAGTGACAGGGTAAGAATCAGTAAGCTTACCTCTCTCCAGTGCCAAAGTTAGGTCAAGCACAGAATGAATACCTTGTTGAATTGCATAAAATGATCCAAGCTAGTATAAAACTCTCAATGTCTTAAATGTCTGTGCCTGCATTTTCAAAGCCAGGCATCCAAATTTCCTGTGGAATGAAGTATTAGGCAGTGGTTCTAGGAAACGGAGCTCAAGGGTGGGAACATCATCACTTTGGAATTATTGGCATTGATATAGCAATTTTCACTCATGGCGATAAGAATGCATTCTTGAAAGAAGCAAGATTCTGAAAAATTCCATTAATATGGGAGATTGAAAAACAGTGCTTATTATGCTCCCTGTCTTGATACTGATTTTTATTCCTCACTCTATTTTATAATATTTATGCATCAGTCAAATCAAACATAACTGATACTGTGTAGTATTTGGTGATTTTATTTCGCCACACACAACTTACAACAATCCAAAATATGCCAGTAAAGTCTTTATATGATAAGTGATGGGCATGTGTAACAGAAATAACTCCATGCTCACTCCCATACTCATAAGGACAGAGACTCTAATTTTGATACATTCAGAGAATCCTTAACAGGAAAATTTAATAATAGGCTGTTATAGGAAAGAACTTCAGGAAGGTAGAAAAGTCTTTCCACTGACTAACAGAATGGCATAGTCTCAAAAATGAAAGTATAACCGAAGTGTGGGGGCATATACATATATATGCATATACGTATATCCATATAACGGTAAAGTTTGGTTATATAAGTGGCAAGTCAGATATAGCAAACATCTAGTATTTGAGGAGAAACGAAGGGTTTAGCAGCCCAGTCACAGTTTACTAACAGTATCTTGAGCTAGAAGACATAGGGAAGCATTAGTTTTGAATGATAGATATTGGGGGATTGGATTAAGCAGTTGTGATACAGGTGGAAATAAAACTTAAAAGTGAGCTGAGACATTACCCTCGGTTTTATGGTTTTATAAATATTTTTGAAGTTATTTCAAGAGGTAATATTTTATAAGCCCTTGGCTACAAGAGAGCCTTGTGTCTTTCTCTCTGTCTGAGTATGGGTTTATTCAATTGAGTGTTGTGTCTACAGAGGCCAAAAGAGAGGGCATGGCATTCTCTGGAGCAGGAGTTACAGACATCAAATAAGTCTTAAGTCCTACAAAGTAAATATCATAATAGGACAATGGATTCAATCCATTCACAGCTGTGCTTCTCATTGAAAGTTGGTAGTTGTTTCATTAAGTTTGGTTGAGGATAACAAGGAGATGAGATGCCCCTCTGCTTGGCGAGTGCATATTTATAATAAAGTACAGGAAGGTAGAAGAGTTTGACAATCTCCTCCATAGAGACTGTTTACCCTGATCTCCCCACAACACGCCTGCAAAATGCATGTGAGAAACATCTTCTGAAGAGCTTTCTCTGAGAGTAAGCTTAAGGGTATGTGTATTTATGAGTAAGAGTATTTGAATGTGTGAGTAGAACAGTGTTTGTGAACTTCATACAGACCCAGAAAAGAACTAGACATCCTTATTCAATGCAGTTGGTGCTTGACTCAATTTGAACCCAGTCTCGTGGATCCAGACTCACACTTGTGCTCTATTGTTGGCTTTACACATAACCATCTGGGAACTTTTCCATCTCTCCATGCATTGGAATTACTGCTCATTCCTAACAGTCTAGCTCATGTGCTATTTCTTTCTATATTGCTTTAAGTATGACCTCTACTATGGGTGTGAGTTAGGAATGGAACATCAGGATTGGAGTATAAGGAAGTATTGAGAGTACTGGGATAGAGATAAGCTCATAGGAATGATAACAGTTTCCTCTGAGAGAATTTGTACTTTATATTCATAGCATTAATCCTCAATGATTCTCATTAGCAGTTTTTGTACCATGTCCTCTTAGTTTATAGAGATAGTTGAGGCTCAGAGACAGGACATAGGCGTGACAATGACCATAGAGTCCATTTGTGACAAAACCAAGACTAGCATGTAGATATACCATTGTCTTTTAAAAGAACATTCTTTAGTTTTCAAATTTTCATACATATATATAATGCAATGTGATTATATATAATCCTAATTCTCTTTCTCACTTTATCCTCCTATATCTTTTTGAGACACTATTAGATTTTTAGTCCAGTTTTTTTTCACTTACATTATATTTCCTGAGCAGGGCCAGCTACACAATTTGCAGGGCCCCAGTGCAAAATGGAAATGTAAATCCCTTGTTCAAAGCTGACAAGGGATTTCAAGACAGCAAAAATAGAGCATTAAATAAAGTACAGGGTCATTCTACATTCAGAACCCTGTGCAAATACAAACACTACATACTTGTAAAACTGGCTGTATTCCACAGAGAATTGACTGCTTCTTGCATGTGGTAGGTCATTCTATAAATACTTGTTTGACAAATTAACGGATTGGATTAACAACTCATATCTGCAAGTGATCCATGAGAGTGAGTTGCTAGAGCAAGATGTTCTTATGGAAGCGTAAGGAACGAAGAGAAAAATTGATATAACCATAAGATTTGAAGATATTGAATTTTCTTTTGTTTAAGATTTATTCATTATTATACATAAGTACACTGTAGCTGTCTTCAGACATGCCAGAAGAAAGCGTCAAATCTCATTAGGAGTGGTTGTGAGCTACCATGTGGTTGCTGGGATTTGATCTTGGGACCTTTGGAAGAGCAGTCAGTGCTCTTACCCATTGAGCCATCTCACCAGCCCGATATTGATATTTCTATTGAGATTTTTTCTTTCTTTTTTATTGGATATTTTATTTATTTATATTTCAAATGTTCTCTTTCCAGGTCTCCCCTTTGGAAACCCCCTATCCCATCCCTCCTCCTGCCACTATGAGGGTGCTTCCTTTCACCCACCCACTCCTGTCTTCCTGCCTTGGCATCCTCCTACACTGGGGCATTGAACACCCTCAGTCCCAAGGGTCTCTCCTCTCACTGATATCCAACAAGGCTATCCTCTGCCACATATGCTACCAGAACCAGACATGGGTCCCTCCATGTGTACACTTTGGTTGATGGTCCAGTCTCCTGGAGCTCGGGTGGGGGTGTCTGGCCTATTGTCACTGTTGCTCACTTCATGGGGCTCCAAACTCCCTCAGCTCCTTCAGTCCCTTCTCCAACTCTTCCATTGTGGGACCCGCACTCAGTCCAATGGTTGGCTATGAGCATCTGCCTCTGCATTTGTCAGGCTCTGGCAGAGCCTTTCAGGAGACAGCCATATCAGGCTCCCATCAGCAAGCACTTCCCCTCTATTGAGATTTTTAGCATACATTTTATGCACAAATTATGGTTGCTACAAGAGATGTCAAATATATACAATTGCTGAGTCAATAAATGTTTCTGACTTGAAAGCTACAATAAATTTCAAGCTCTTAGTGACCATTTCCCAAAACGGAATAGGGGAAAAGAATAAAAATTGCTGCCTAAGGACAACTACACATGCTTAATTAATATCAATTTGAGTACAAATAAATCCTCTGAGTTTATTAAGCCTGTTCTGCCTGTGTGATTTTTAAATAATTTCCTTCCTCAATATAGATTAAAACTGAAGAATAATCAAAGCTTTACTGAGAGTTCTAGTATCATTTGAAATCATGAACTTTGAAAGACACACCTGCTATAGAATATTGCCTAGGGACATATATTGTTAAGTCACAGCTTCTTAAGTTATATTTGTATTTCTCTTCTATTGCTACATAGTACATTACTGCAAATCCAATGGCTTTTTAAGGCAGGTAATTATTATTGTACAGTTTCTGTTAATCAGAAGTGTGAGAATTGTCTGCTCTCCTTTAAATATTATCTATTAATTCACAATTTGAAGCATATATGTATACATACATAATATACTTTGATCATACTAACTCCATAAGCTTATCTTGCTCCCTTCCCCTCCAATTAAAGACCTTGTCTTCCCAACACACCTCCTTCCATTTTCATCATATATTTTTAAAAAATTATTTTATTTATTTACATCCCAAATGTTGCCTCCACCATGATCTTCACCTCTGAAAGGGTGCTGCCCCTAGGTTTGACTGCACGATCATGTGTGTGAGGGTTATTTACCTGAACAAAAGGCAGTTTAGTAGACGTTCAAGAATACGAATCTCTCTCCCTACCACAAAAATCAACTGCCCATAGTCCTCCAGTGAAGGTTGGGATCTAATGAGCACCCCCTCCTCGCCTGATAAAGAATAACAGGTTTGCTGTTATGCATGCCTTACAAAGGTAACCACAGCTCAGGTGAGTTCATAAGTATAGTGGCCATACTATCCATGTCCAGGAGGTAACACTTCAATGGATCCTCCCTGTTCTCTAACTATAACATTCTTTCTGATCTCTCATCAATAGTCCTTGAACTTTGGTGGGAGAGTATGATATTAATTTAGGCTGAGAACTTGAAGTCAATTATTCCCTGATCCTCAACTCATTATGAGTCTCTATATAAAGTGCTACATACGCAAAAAGAAGTTCCTCTGACCAAGGTTCTGAGCAGCACTTGTCTATGGGTATAAACATAGATACCAGGGAGGCAGGTTGACAATGAATCTAGTTAGCAAACCCTGCTGTGGTGGTTTTAATAAGAAAGTCTCCCATAGGCTCATGTATTTGAATTTTTGGTCTCTCATTATTGGAACTGTTTGAGAAAGATTAATGGGCATGTGCCTTGTTGGACTAGCCAAGGGCTTGTTGTAGGAAGTTGATGATTGGGGGTGAACTTTAATGTTTCAAAAGCCCAATCTGACCCAGTTTCTCTCTCTCTCTCTCTCTCTCTCTCTCTCTCTCTCTCTCTCTCTCTCTCTCTCTCTCTCTCTTGCTGATCTTTTCAGTTCTTAGCAACTGCTATAATACCACTAAACTCCTCACCATGATAATCATGAACTAACACTCTGAAACTGTAAGCAACCCCCACAATTAAATGCTTTCCTTTAAATTTGCATTGGCTATGGTGTCACGTCATAGCAATAAAACAATAACTATGACACCATCCATGGGCTTTTGACTAGGTTTACAGTACCAGGAATGAATTTATCCTGTGAAATAAGCTTCAAATATAATCAGAAAGCTATTAGTTACCCACACAGCCGTCATACCAATGTTATATAAGTGAGAATATTTTATCTGAAAGGTTTGTATTATAGCTTTATTTGTAACAGTTGGGTAAGACCATTGATGACTTTTCTCTACCAGTAACTTACATGGTACATTCTAGCACTCTGAATGGTATCCATAAGAAAGGAGGCTTCCAGATCACTTTTGGATTAAGTTCTCTATATCTTGCAACCAAAATATATGATATCTTCAGTAATAAAATCTAATATTTAATTCTGTAAGTTAACTAACAAGGATGGAAGGAGCTTGTATTGTTTGTGGGGGGGAGGGGGATTTCCTGTGAGCCTTCCCTAACAAAAACCCAGAGGGAGCTATCCTACAACTGACATTTGGATTTTCATTTCATAAATTATGACCTCTGTGACAGCATTATCCATGCACTACATGTTTTCTTTGATCAGGGTATCAGAAGGCTGAAATGATATTATTGGCTTCACTATGTTCCCACCTGAAGCTCAGGGTCTGCTCTCAAGTTCATTTAGATTGTTGTAAGAATTGGCTTTTTTTTTAATTTTTTTATTTTTTGGATTTTCAAGACAGGGTTTCTCTGTGTAGCCCTGGCTGTCCTGGAACTCTCTCTGTAGACCAGGCTGGCCTGGAACTCAGAAATCCACCTGCCTCTGCCTCCCAAATGCTGGGATTAAAGGCATGTGCCATCACTGCCCGGGAAATTGGCTCTTTTATGAGTAAAAGAAAGTAGTCTCTTCTTCTTGCTAAATATTACCTCTAGTCAATTTTTATCTCCTAGTGACTCTAGTGACTCCCTCATGCCCTACTAAGGAGTATTTTTCTCTTCTAAACATGGATGTCCCCTTTCAGGACAACAGGAACATAGCAGAGCTGCTTAGAATCTCTCAGACTTCTACTCTCATTTAAGTTTCCATCTTATTAGCTCGGAACAATCCAATATAATCTCGTTTTTGTTAACTTGACACCATTTGATTAGAAAATTCAGTTCCAGTTTTCAAGTCTTTAGTTCTACTTTGGAATAAAACCTAATCACAGTGTTTAATTAGATTAATAACAGAGGTGCCCATACTGGGGTTGAGATTCCTGGAAACTATCTTGGAATTCTGCTTTCCACAATATTCATGCATATACTTTTAGAGATATGCCTAAAAGGCTTTTAAATTTTCATGGAAAAATGCTGACTGTTCAATTTTTGTGTTTGTAAGACAATTGGCATTCAGCAATGGAGGTTCAGAATCCAAATACTATTAAGAACAAATGGTGAAGGCGATAGTCATTGGCAAATAGTGATACCTAGAATGAGATATTTATTTATGAAAGAATTTATCCCAAGTATCTTCAGGGGACTGGGTAATTATAATGTGGTATTTACTGAGATAAACCAAGAAGTATATTGTTTGATTTAAAGTCATTTACTTGTGATAATTAAGCCAATAAGTACTTGGTATTTCTATACACATTTGTTAATTTCCATACTTTACAATTTTCCATGTAGGAAATAATTTATCTACTAGTCTCTTCATCTTTTTTCCCTGTGTTCCACTACTCTCTTCCTGGATATCTATAATGTTTTGCCATTGGGAACAAATGGCTAAGTTAAATATATTTTATTGACACTCTTTGATATTAACTAGGGGAAGATAATCACCAGGGAAGTATGCATTGTATTCAGTTTTCTAGTGTCATGAAAATTATTTCATTTCTGTATTGGGACTTTCTGGCTAGTCTGTAAGCAAATTCCAGGCCAGAAATAAAGTTCTATGTTCTATTCTGTCTACTTCTATACTGGACAGAAAACAAGCCCTGATAAATATTCAGTGAACTCACATGAATTCAGCAAGAATTTGAGAAAATGATGTAGATAGTAATGAAAATAAAGAGTATGACATAATTATGTGTCTTACACTTACAATTTAGAGTGTATCACACAATCATGCCTAAATATCATAAAACCATGTGAAATTAGGATGATGCCACATGAAAATTATAAGGAAAGTGGTCACATCAGATAATAATCATATGTAGCATCTCACGAGAATAGGAAGTAGGCTGCACAAGGTGTTGAGTCAGAATAAAACAGAGAAAATGACATGTGCAGTAAGTAGAGTACAGTTTTAGGAAAGGGTAAAAACAAGCCAAAATGTGATAAGTGAGAAAAGTTCAGGGTTCCTTTGAACTTTTATCAGTTTCAGGTAGGCCTGGGTTCCTTTGTTATGGTCCATACATTGCTTGCTTTTTCTGACTTTATTCCATTAAACCATCCTGACGGACTAAAATGCAAATGTCTATCTTTGATGCCTTAGTTCAAAAGTTAGTATCCCTACTGACCTTTTCTTGACATTCATGTAAATCATGAATCATTCCTCAATTGATTGTCCATACATTCTTTTTATATCTCTCTTAGGATACATTTATATTTATTATTTGTTGAGATTAAAATATAATTGCCTTATTATCCCCTTCCTCCCTCAAACACTTTTAATCATTATTTTTCAAGTCCATTGCTTCTTTTCTTTAATTGTTGTTACATATTGTGATGATTTAAATGAGAATAGCCCCCATAGGCTCACATATTTGAATGTTTGGCCCCCAGTTATTGGAAGTTGTTGTTGTTTTTTTGTTTTCTTTTTCCTTCGGTTTTCTGAGACAGGGTTTCTCTGTGTAGCCCTGGCTGTCCTGGAACTCACTCTGTAGACCAGGCTGGCCTCGAACTCAGAAATCCGCCTGCCTCTGCCTCCCAAGTAGTACTAGGATTAAAGGTGTGTGCCACCCCTGTCCGGCTGTTGGAAGTTTTTAAGACTAAACAGGAGGTGTGGTCTTGTTGGAGAAGGTATGCCACTGGAATAGGCTTGGAGGTTTCAAAACCTATGCCATTCCAGTTGGCTCTCACACTACTGTGTGGTTATGAATAAAGATATAATCTCTCAGCTACTACTGCAGTGCTATTCCAGCTTGCCTGCTCCTATGCTCCATGCCTTAATGGTCATGGACTCACCCTCTGAAACTAAGTAAGCCTCCTATAAACTTTTCTTCTATGGTGTCATAGTTTCTCTTCAGAGCAATAGAAAAGTAACTATCACACACATATGCATACATATATATGCATATTCCTAAACATGTAAATACAACCTGCTCAGTCTACATATTGTTATTTTGATATATGTTTTCAGGGTTGCCTACTAGGTACTGGTATTGTGTAACCAGGTGGTGTATTCTTCTCTGAGGCAGACCATTTCTCTGTCTTTCAGCATTTCTTAGTTGCTTCTAGGTCTTTGTGTAGGGTTAATATGTCTATTAGTGTCAATCTTGTCCCGCTTATGTTTAGGCTGGCAAGTTGGTGAAACTTCACTGGTGTAGTTTCTGATATTCCCAGGAAAATTCCTGATCATCTGGCTCTTGCAATCTTTCCACCTCCTCTTTTTCAATGGTTCTTTTATTATTTAGCATACCTATATACATTCATGTCTCATCTTTTCTACCAACATACCTAGAGAAATCTTTTTTTGATTATACTTTCTATTTAGAAGCAAATTTTGTTTATTTTCTGCTCTTTTCTTGATTGCAGATAAAAAAATTGAGGCTCCAAACATGCAAGTAGTGGAAACTATATGTGTGTGTGTATATATATGTGTATATATATATATATATATATATACATATATGTATATGTATATATATATGTGTGTATATGTGTATAAACATTTTTGATCCCATATATCTTTCCTTAATATCTTTCAAATTCATGGATTCCTTTTTAATTGTTTTATATATATATACATATATATATGTATATATGTATACACACACACATATATACATATACACACACACATATATATGTGTGTGTGTATATATTTATATACATATATATTCCTAAGTACAGTCTGTATAATATTACTATATAATGTGTGCTTACATGGATGATCATTTGATATTTTATAACTAGTAGTGTTGTTTCACCTGGGGAAGATGAAAATATGCTTTATTTTTTCTGAAATTTACTTTGGCATAATATCTCAATATTATGTAACATATATTAGTACTTTATTGTTATTGCCAGATATAGATTTTTATATATATCATTTTTGCATTCAATATTTGATGAACTTTTGCATTTTCCCTTTTTGCTTATCATAAATAATATTGCTATAAATATCGATATACAATTTTATGGAAACATATTTTCATTTCATTGCTTTTGAATATATGCACAGTTGTCAATATATTGTTTCATATGGTAAATCTCTGTTGAACATCTTAAGAAGCTGTCAGATCATTTTCCAAAATACCTTTTACCATTTTATATTCATATCAATGATGTGCAGGGGTTCCATATTCTCCACACTCTCACTAGCATTTATCATCAGTTGATTTTGACATTAGAAATTGCTTTACACTTTTGCTGATATCATAAAAGTTGAAAATACCTATGCATCTCTGCTGTACACCTGAAATCCTAGCATTTGGTTGGTAATGGCAAGATGATAACAAATTCCAGCTAGACTGAGCTATATAGTGAGAGCCTGTTTCAAACTTTTTTTTCGTTTATAATTTTTATTAGATATTTTCTTTATTTACATTTCAAATGTTATCCCCTTTCCTGATTTTCCCCCCAGGAAATCCTCTATTCCATTCCCCCTAACCACTGCTTCTATAAGGGTGTTCCCCCACCCACCCACCCACTCCTGCCTCCCTGCCCTCGAATTCTCCTGCACTGTGGCATCAAACCTTCACAGGACCAATGGCCTCTCCTCCCATGTGAATTCTTTGGTGGTAATTTAGTCCCTGGGAGCTCTGAGGGTACTGGTTGGTTCATATTGTTGTTCTTCCTATGGGGCTGCAAACCCTTCAGCTCCTTGGGTCCTTTCTCTAGCTTTGGGGACATTGAGCACATCTCTGAGCATATAGGGGACCCTGTGCTCAGTCCAATGGTTGGCTGAGATCTTCCACCTCTGTATTTGTCAGGCATTGTCAGAGCCTCTCAGGAGACAACTGTATCAGGCTCCTGTCAGCAAGCACTTGTTGGCATCCACAATAGTGTCTGGGTTTGATAACTGTATGTGGGATGGATCCCCAGGTGCTAAAGTCTCTGGATGGCCTTTCCTTCAGTCTCTGCTCCATAATTTGTCTCTGTATCTCCTCCCATGGGTATTTGGTCCTTCTAAGAAGGACCAAAGTATACACACTTTAGACTTCCTTCTTCTTGAGCTTCATGTGGTCTGTTAATTGTATCTTGGGTATACCGAGCTTATGAGCTAATATCAACTTATCAGTGAGTGCATACCATGTATTTAATGATGTTTACTAGAATCCTGGGAAAATAGATTGAATTATACAGAAGAAATGTAAAGTAATTGGTACTAACTACAGTGAGACAGGAACAAAGATTCTTGCCATAGAATTTTTATAATATGGTAAGTATAGATGAAAATGATTGTATATATATTAATATTATATATTCAATATATAATATTAATACATTACATATATTAATATATTATATATTAATATATTAATAAAATGATTGTATATATATTGATAGCTAGAAGACAGGGACTTGAAAAGTAATGCCATCAATCATATATGTTTTACATAGATTGCCATCATCATCATTTAAACATTAAACTATGCATACATGTCTCAAAAATTACATAATACTTAATAAGCACAAATAGTAAGTATAGGGGCTACAGAAATGGCACTAGGCCTAGGTTTGATTCCCAGCACCACATGGCAGCTCACAATCTTTTCTAACTCTAGTTCCAGAGGATTCTGTGCCCTCTTCTGGCCTCCATGGGCAATGTATGCATGTGTTTTATTGACATGTATAATCTTAAACTGGTATTGCACTCTCATAGTTATTGTATCTTCATAATGTAATTATAACTTGAAAAGTCTAAGTACCCTGGTTTCATTCTTCTGTTTGAAAGAAAAATGTTCCCTTAATATCAAATATCAACTGCCCATTAATTTATATCTTCTCTAAAGTCCTTATTTCCTACATAAATAATTTAAGCACTTTCTATCAAATAGCAAGGTGCTCAATTTTGTTTTGGCACAGGGTGTCTATATATAAAAAGGGTAATAGAGATAATATATGTAAGTATAATATTTGTTAGAGTTTACTATATTTATTGATCCATTTACTAAATGAAATTCTGTTATTTAAGCATGTATTAGATTTTAAAAAGAATATAGTTTGTCTATATTCAAAAAGTTTATAGACACCCATATTAAGAAGCATTAGTAATGAGTACATTGAAAGTATGGGCAGAATGAAACTCAGTAAAGACATACATATGCATATCTGTGTATATATACACATGTATGTATATATGTATATAGGTACATATATATGTGTATATATTCCAACATATATACTATATATATGAAAGTAAGTAGAATAGAATTGTTCTGAACTTCCTGGCATTCTAAAGAACTTCTAAATACTCAAGGCAAAGTCTGTCAACAAAGTCTTTTCTATCTACCAGTAATAGACTTGCCTTTGTGTCTCTGCCATACTAATCATTAAGTGAGTGTTGCCTGTGTGGTATATGCATGCTTCAAAACCTGGTTAGTGACAGATTGCAGGACACAGAAGTTAGATGCCTTGATCACTTTTATTCCCTATGACTGGAGATCTAGGAGATTCATTCCAGTGGTAACCAAGGGAAAGTCTTCTCATTTTCCAAGTAAAGTTTAGAAGGAGATTCTGGGCATAGACCAGTTTTTTGGAAGGTCACTATTAATAGCATTCCAAATATTGTACAGTATAAATTCTCTTACATTCATTAGATGTCAGTGTGTTCAATTGCCTGGCAAAGTCATTGTTATTTCTAGAAGAAATACCAAACAGATTAAGAGCAGGCCCAACAGCACTAGTTGCTCTTTAGCTAACATCAAAGTTATGATCTACCAAGATGAACTCTCAATTCTGAACCTCTATGCTCCAAATGCAAGGGCATCTACATTCATAAAAGAAACTTTACTAAAGCTCAAAGCACACATTACACAGCACACAATAGTAGTGGGAGATTTCAATATACCACTCTCTGCAATGGAAACAGAAATTAAACAAGGACACAGTGAGACTAACAGAAGTTATGAAACAGATGGATTTAACAG
>NC_045030.1:131548629-131556231 GCF_008632895.1 Mastomys coucha
AATTTATGAAATTCTTAGGGAAATGGATGGATCTGGAGAATATCATCCTGAGTAAGGTAACCCAGTCATAGAGGCTTAAATTCAGAAGCTTATGTCTATGCTATGAAAAGAACAAGTTTCAGGAGATAAATATGAATCATGATCTTGGAAACAATATGAAGGTAGACAGAGCACTATGGGCATATAATCTGTATATTTGGGCCTTTAGAGTTAGCCAACCTTTAAAGAATGCAATTGTGAGTTTTGTACAGAAACTGTATTACATAAGGATACTTCAAAGCAAATATATATAAATATATATAAATTTATATTTATACATATTTATATATATACATATACACTATACATTGAGCATTTCCATCTGTCCTGTCCTGTTCTCACCCCTCCCTTTCCACATCTGTCCCCTTTGTTCTCCTGGTTTTGCTTCTAATGGCATGCCATATCTATCTTCATTATATACATGTGTATAGTATATGTATTCTTTTATCCATTTAAACCAGCACCATTTGGGTGTATGTATTTTCTCAGTGATGTTTTCATATCTCTATATTTCTAATAATCCTCTTAAAGTATACTATGTATCCATTTAAACCAGCAACCTTTGGGAGACTATATTTCTTCAGCTGTGTTTACATATGTTCATATGTCTAAAAATCTCCTCTTGGTGAAAACTTACCAATAATGCCTTTGCTAGTACATGCTTTTGACCTTCTTTCTATTATGATAGCTTTTTTTCACTCCATCAGAGGGAGGAGATGAATTGTACAGTGAAACATTTTACTTGGATGATGGTAATGAATAAAAAATATGAAACTTGGGTGTACTATTTAGGAGTAAAAACTTAATTTTACCTAAATAGTATGTGGTCCCTTTCTCAGTTTCTTTATTGAAACCTGGAGGAAGCCATCAGATTTCTTTGTGTTTTATAAACCTGTCTACCATTTCAAAAATACTGTTAGTCTTTCATGAAAGCCACTGGAGAACCTCATTGTGGTAAAGTAATATGCTTTATGTTATATGATTCCAACTGCCTTGATTCCAGTTATGGTTATCAGTTTTCACCACTCTAACCTATCCAGATATATTTTGAAGCCCTAGCTAGTAGATAGTTTTAAGCAAAATTTTACCAATTTGAATTGGAAAAGAGATTTTAACTTACTATGATTTTGCCATCAGATCAGGTATAGTAAAAGTAGCAATTTTTCTATTTCATACTGTTTTTTAGCTTTGGCACTGCCTGTTACAAGCAGCAAAACCTTAGAGGATTTATTGGAGATTTCAGACAGCTAATTATGATTGAATTATTGCATAGTGTTCTTCAGTACAAGTTCTATTTCTGGCACATCACTGTTGCTGTAGTAAAGGCTATTTTTCAAGATTGACTGGATATAGGTTCATTCACTAGGAAATATCTTCAGTATGGATTATTCCCCAAAGCTCATTAATCAACGGAATTGATATATTGTTGAGATGACCCACGGCTCAGAAGTGTTGTCATATGCCCATTTGTTACTTCAATTGTTGTCTTGTAATTAGAATAAGTTTGTCAAGTGTAACATTAGATACAGTTTAGTAGAAAGTAAGATCTGAGAAGTGCCTTAGAGATAATTTTCTACCACCTACTTACATCTTACCTGGAAGGAAACCTAATGTGAGTCTAAACACCTAGAAAGCAAATGAGCCAAAACACTTACAGACCAGATTTTCTATTTCCAGATTTCGATTCTAGTGCTGATTATATTCCCTATTTAATTTAAGTGGCTTGGTTTAAAATGAGATTATCATATACTGGGCATCTTGTATCAAAATTGGAAGTAAAAACTGAGCTAAGCAACTGCTTAACATTACATTGTAAACCAAGGAAATAATTATGAACAGGGTAAGATAAAAATTTTCAAATGCATTGTGAGAGATTGAGGTCTCTGCATAAAGATTGTTTCTCATTGTTGATGATTGATTCAAGACAAATGATTTGGAACTGAATATCTGGGCCTATATTTTCTTTTACATGTGACTCTTAAACACTTAAGATGTGTATCATCCAAACTGAAGTAGATTTGTTGACAGGGTAAAGTATGTACTGGTTGTCTAATAATTGATATAATGTAAAATAACCCATGAGTACTTTAAGTATAGTACACACTGAAATTACATTTTTCTACATAATTTAATATATTATTATTATCACTTTACAACTATTGTTTCCTAATTTTTGATGTGTCCACTCCCAAATGCAAAATATATTGTATACATTGTATTTTTATCCTGCAACACTTACCTAGACTGTTGACTCCAAGTATGGACTATGGAAAAACAACATTGGCATCTCCTGAGCACAGTCTTATGCTTTACAGCAAACCTACCAATATTTTAGCAAGACCTCCAAAATGATGCTTGTATACACTAATGCTTGGAAAGTACTGAGTTGGCATTTATACTCCCTTTTCAGGTGCTTTCTAGTTCTCAGTGGAGAACTGGTTGGATATGATCTGAAATTGCATGCAATTGTTAGGGACAGATCATCTTAACACATTATGACTCCAAGTTCCGGTAGATTTTTAAGCTGACTCATGAACTAGATTTCGAGTCTTGAAAGCATGCTAACATATTTCTTGTTATCACATCAGGGAGTGATAATGGAAGTGGGATCTCTAGTAGTGCCAACAGGGATGTTACAAATGCTATTCACACCCAATGAAGCTTTCTCTCCTAGTCTTTCTGTATCTTGCAGCAGGTTAGTCAAGCAACTGTTTTCTAGTTACTTTTATGTTCATTACCTTACTTAAAACAGTTTCTAAAAATATTATCACTTTCATTTACTTATAGATGAGGTTTGTGAAATAATAATCTTTCTCCACATCCTCTCCAGCATTTGCTGTCACCTGAGTTTTTGATCTTACCCATTCTGACTGGTGTGAGGTGGAATCTCAGGGTTGTTTTGATTTGCATTTCCCTGATGACTAAGGTTATTGAACATTTCTTTAGGTGCTTCTCAGCCATTCGGTATTCCTCAGTTGAGCATTCTTTGTTTAGCTCTGTACCCCATTTTTAATAGGGTTATTTGTTTCTCTGGAATCTAACTTCTTGAAGCTCAATAAGAAGGAAGACCAAAGTGTGGGTGCATTGGTATTTCTTAGAAGAAGAACAAAATATTAACAGGAGCAAATATGGAGATAATGTGTAGAGCAGAGACTAAAGGAAAGGCCACCTGGGGACTGTCCCACTTGGACATTCATCCCATATACAGTTACCAAAACCACACACTATTGTGGATGCCAAGAAGTGCATGCTGAAAGGAGCCTGATATAGCTGTCTCCTGAGAGGCCCTGCTAGAGCCTTAAGAGGCAGATGTTAGCAGCCACCCATTGGACTGAGCGGGGGAGGTCCCTAATAGAGGAGTTAGAGAAGAGACTGAAGGAATCAAAGGGGGTAATACCCAGGGGGTCCCACATGCTCAGGGGAGAAGTATTGTGGGAGGGGCTTACAGGGAGAGTGGGGCAGTGAGTGGGATGTAAAGTGAATAAGTAAAAAAAAAAAATCTACAAAAGATTCTGCCCCCCACCTCTTTTGCTGGCCATAGTGGCTCATGCCTTTAATCTCAGCGTTTAGGAGGCAGAGCAGAAGGAGCTGGTTTGAGACCAGTCTGGTCAACATTGTGAATTCCAGGGCAGCAATGGCTACTTAGTAAAACCCTGTCTCAAAAAATCCAAAACCAATGTTTTTAAATTATCAGCAGCTTTCCAAACCTATGAAACAGAATCTATGAGAATAAGCTCCCAGTCATAAACATACAGGTCGGCAAATAGTGTTTGAAAACCACTTCATTAAACCTAAGTTTGGTTTCACAGCATTTTTCTGTGTTCCACAAAAGCCTGCTTTAATTTAGATTTCTAGAATGATTCTTTAAATGTGGACATGTGTTGTTTTTTTTTTCCACCAATCTACTATTTCTTATGCTGATCCATGATGTTGCCACTCCCTGCTTTCCTTTTTTGTTCTGCAATATTCTCTAGACAAATATGCTTTCATGGATTCTATTCTTGAAGCAATCCTTGTTTGTTAAATACATAGTGGGCAAAACTGATGAAATATGACATGTATTAAATACTAGGATTTGAATTAGCATCTTCATCTTAACTCTTCTATGATGAATCCCAGTATCTTAAAACTCAAACCCTACATGTAAATATGTGCATATTAAAAATAAGCATTATGGTGACAGGGCAAGACAGTACAGAGGTTCTTTTATCTTGGATTCTTACTGAGGTCGTTTTAGGTCTAACAAAAATTTCATCTCCTTAATGGAGAACCCCATGAACAAATTACCAAACTATATTCTAGGAACCCAAGGTTATGATGCCCAAGCTAAATTATCCTAGCTTCTGTTAAAATGCCTGCTTATGTTGAACCACCTTATATCCAGCTAACAGTTTACTTTAGCTTTTGTTAACTGCTTGCTTATGTAAAACAACCCCCTTCAGCTAACTCCTTTTTTTTTACAGTTTACTGTTTTTTTATTAATTATTTCATTTATTTATATCCCAAATATTGCCCTCTCCTAATCCCTGCTCACAGAGTTCTTTCTTCCCCTGTACCCCCTCCCCCAGTCTCCTTCACCGCTGAGAGAGGGTGATCCCTGTATCCTCCCACCCTGGGCATCAAGTCTTTACAGGATTAGGTACATGCTCTCCCACTGAATCCAGACAAGGTACCCTGCTGCTGCTACATATGTGTCAGGGCCTCAAACCAGCCCCTGTATGGTTCCTGACTTAGTCTTTGGGAACTCCCAGAGGTGCAGATTAGTTGACACTGTAGGCCTTCCTATAGCGTTGCCATCTCCTTCAGTTCCTTCAATCTGTCCAAGAATTCTTCCATAGGGGTCCCCCAACCTCCCTTCAATGCTTGGCTGTAAGTATCTGCATCTGTCCCAGACAGCTGCTGGGTAGAGCCTCTCAGAGGACAGCCATGCTAGGCTCCTGTCTGCAAATACAACATAGCATCAGTAATAGTGTCAGGGATTGGTGCCTGCCCATGGGATGGATCCCAAGTTAGACCAGTCACTAAATTGCCTTTCCTTCAGTCTCTGCTCCATGTTTGTCCCTGTGTTTTTTTTTTTTTAATACAGGAACAATTCTGGGTCAAACATTTTGAATTTGAGTTGGTGTCCCAATCCCTCTACTGGAGACCCTGTTTAATGACTGGAAGTGGTCTCTTCAGGTTCCATATGCCCACTGTTAGGGATTTTGGCTAAGGTTACCCACATCAATTCCTGGGAATCTCTGCTATCCCAGGTCTCTGGGACTTTCTAGAGGTTCCCCCCACCCTTTACCTGCTGCAGCTACATATTTCCATCCATTCCTGTTGCCCTCTGAGACTCTATCCTGTTTTCCTCCACACCTGATCCTACCCCCTCTCCCTCACCCTAGCTGAGAAAATAGAAAGAAATTAGGGAAACAACACCCTTCACGATAGCCACAAATAATATAAAAAAATCTTGGTATAACTATAATCAAGCAAATTGAAAGATCTGCATGACAAGAACTTCAAGTCCCTGAGGAAAGAAATTGAAGAAGACCTCAGAAGATGGAAAGATCTCCCATGTTCATAGATCAGTAGGATTAACATAGTAAAAATGGCCATCTTACCAAAAGCAATCTAAGTATTCAATGCAATCTCCATCAAAATTCCAGCATTTTTATAGACCTTGAAAGAGCAATTCTCAACTTCTTATGGAAAAACAAACAAAAACCCAACATAACCAACTCAATTCTGAACAATAAAAGACCTTCTGAAGGACTCACCATTTCTGACCTCAAGCTGTACTACACAGAAATAGTGATAAAAAAAAACCACATGGTATTAGCACAGAGACAGACAGGTAGATCAGTGGAATAGAATTGAAGACCCAGAAATAAACACACATACCTACAAACACTTGAAGAAAGAAGTCAAACCATACAGTAGTAAAAAGAAAGCATCGTCAACAAACGGTGCTGTTGTCTCTGGTTGTCTACATTGTTGATCCATTCTTATTTCCTTATACAAAGCTGAAGTCCAAGTGAATCAAGGACCTCAACATAAAACTGGATACACTGAGTGTAATAGAAGAGAAAGTGGGAAAGAGCCTTGAGCACATGGGCACAGGAGGAAATTTCCTGAACAGAACAACAATGGCTCAGGCTCTAAGATCAAAATTTGATAAATGGCACCTCTTAAATCTGAAAAGGTTCTGTAAGGCAAAAGACACTGTCAATAGGACAAAATAGCTGCCTATGGACTGGGAAAAGATCTTTACTAATCCTATATCCAACAGAGGACTATTATCTAAAATATATAAAGAACTCAATAAGTAAGAGTCCAGCAAAACAAATAAAACAATTAAAAAATGAGGTACAGAGAGAATTCTCAACAGAGGAATCTAAATTGGCTGAGAAGCACTTAGAGAAATGTTCACATTCCTTAGTGATCAGGTGCAAATCAAAAGGACCCTGACAGCAGTCAGAATGGCTAAGATGGAAAACTCAGGTGACAGCACATGTTGGTAAGGATGTGGGGAAAGAGAAACACTCCTCTATTGCTGGTGGGATTGCAAACTTGTACAGCCACCCTGTAAATCAACTTAGCAGTTCCTCAGAAAATTTGGAATAGTTCTACCTGAAACTCAGCTCTACTGCTTCTGGCCTTATACCCAAAAGATGCTCCAGCATCTTTTGTGGTAACAAGAACACGTGCTCTACTATGTTCATAGCAGCCTTATTTATAATAGCAAGAAAATGGAAGCAACTCAGATGTCTCTCAACTGAAGAAGGGATACAGAAAATGTGGCTCTTTAACACAGTAGAATACTAGTCAGCTAAAAAAAAAAAAAAAGGAGGACAGCAAATAGCCAGAACTAGAAACATCTTGAGTGAGGTAATACAGACCCAAAAGGACATGCACATGCATGGCACATACTCACTAATAAGTGAATATTAGCCAAAAAGTACTGAGTACCCATGTTATACTCCAAGGACCCTAAGAAGTTAAACAAGAAGGAAGGCCCAAGTGAGGATGCTTTAATCTTACTTAGAAGGGGGGGAGGGGAAATAATCTTGAAAGATAGAAGGAGGGACAGACCAGCTAATTTCTTAACTTGCATTAAACTGTTTGCTTCTCTGAAGCTATCCCCATACTCTGCAAATGCCAGGGCATTGTTTTTGCCTTCAAAAACCCTGTTCTTTTCAGCCTTGGGGCTATACATATATCCTAAATACATGAGTATAGCCCTAGCTGACTGGTATAATGACCAGTGTTTTACCTGGCTATAAACTTTGTCTAAGTGGTCATCTCTGGTGGACTCCTCAAAATAACACAACCTTTATGCTAGTCTATTAGGAACACGTTATTGGAATCTACACATAAAAGTCTGCCCTGCACCTCAGACCTCCTTCCCATTCCACTTACATACTTCTGATATAATAAAGGAGACTATGAGGCTTCTCTCAGTTTCTTGACACTATTTCTTGACACTGTTGTTTTGTTCAAGAATGTGACTTGTCCTTGAGCCTAGATTATTAGGATAATAATAAATTATATATATATATATATATATATATATATATA
>NC_045030.1:131556241-131563974 GCF_008632895.1 Mastomys coucha
AGGAGCTCTTCAAAAAAAGGCATTTTCTGCCAATAGATTGTTAAGCTAACTCTCAAGTAAGGGAATTTACAATATGACACAAACATCATCCATGTGGCTCCTCTTAATCATCTCTCCCTCTGAATTAAACAGGAAGTGTGATGATCACCTTTTACTCCAAGGAACTAAAGTATTGCTAGACTAATTATTTCAAGCTTTGGAAGGAAAATCATTACATGAACATTACATAAAACCATAACATAGTTCCTTGTATAAGCAGATGACATGACTGATACATGCTATGATTAAGTGGGAGATTTATTTGTAGATATGAAACAGAAAGAAGCCAGAGGCATCTGTAAGAGTGCATAGTAGAGAAAGAAAGAAGTAGGCCGAAAATATCCAGCAGACTGGGCATGTGCAGGCCTATCTGCCAAAAAAGAGAATAGCAGGGAATAGAAAGTAGAGAAACCATGGAGAGGTTAGCAGTGAGAGAGAGAAAGACAGAGACAGAGAGAGACACAGAGAGAGACAGAAACACACACACAGAAAGAGAGAGAGAGAGAGAGAGACAGAGACAGAGAGAGAGACAGAGAGAAACACAGAGAGAGAGAGAGAGAGAAAGAGAGACAGAGAGACAGAGACAGAGACAGAGAGAAACACACACACACAAACACACACACACACAGAGAGAGAGAGAGAGAGAGAGAGAGAGAGAGAGAGAGAGAGAGAGAGGAGAGAGAGGCATAAACAGCTACAGCTAGATTGAAAAGAGAATGAATGGAATAGCTGTGGTGGGGAGCTTCTGGGCTTCAGGGGGTTTTGGGTGGGGAGAAGATGAGAATTGTTAGCATGAACTTTGAAATGTATAACAGGTACTTGTGATACTGAAGAAGCCTGGAGCTCAGGATAAGCTTTAATATGCAGATAGATGCCACAGGTAGGCATATGTCCCTGCTGCCAGAGGTAAGGGAAATTACTTCTTTTGGCAGATCAGAACTGGTTTCACAAGTCTCTGAGGAATGCTGCTTTTATCTAAGCATAGAAATCCTTCCATAGTCTAGGTTGAGCTCATTCCTAGGCTGCCTTTTGGAGTGTGGGGAATTGGAAATTTCTTTGGACCTACCAGTTCAGATCTACAATAGAGATTCTTTTTTTTTTTAAAGTTATATTTATTATTATTAACTAATTAATTATTTTATTCATTTATATCCCAAATGTTGCCCCCACCAGATCTCTCCTTCTAGTTCTTTACCTTCTCCCTCTCCCCTTTGCCTCTGAGAGGATACCCTTTTCCTGGGTCATCAAGTCTCTACAGGATTAGGCCCATCCTCTCCCACTGAGGCCAGACAAGGTGGTCCTCTGCTACATATGTGCCTGGGGCCTCAGACCAGCCCCTGTATGCTCTTTGGTTGGTGGCTTAGTCTCTGGGAGCTACTAGGGGTCCAGGTTAGTTAACACTGTAGGGCTTCCTATGGGGTTGCTACTCCCTTCAGCTCCATCAATCCTTCCCCTAACTCCTCCATAGGGGTCCCCAACCTCAGTCCAATGGTTGGCTGGGAGTATCTGCATCTGTCTCAAGTCAGCTGCTGGTAGATTCTCCAGAGGACAGCTCCTTACAGCAGATGTTAAGTGGATTTCTGCAGTCTGGATGAAAGTGAGGACTTGTTATACATTCATATACACATAAATGTGAACCTATTCACAATGGATATGAAAATATTTTATATAATTAATTTAGATATTTGGATTCACTTTTACTATAGGTTATATTCATTTGTATTACCATCTTTAACTAGAGACCAGACATGATAGAGTGGTATAAAAGGGATAGGACTAGAGGATCCCCTAGGAAGTAAAACTGTGCTTTAATATAGCCTTACTACAGCAAGTCGCAGAGTGAATTACATGGTAAATCTTGGTCTCACTATACAACAGAAACAACAGGCAGCATAACTTAGTGCCCTTTGCTTTTCTATAGATATGCCTTTTCAGTGATAAAAAAAAAAGACACCTAAATGAATACAATTATTGGTTATAGGTAAATATGTCTCTTTTTCTTTCAATTTAACATTTTTAATTTAGAGTCTTTGTATATATCCTTAGTTGGCCTGGAACTGGTTATATAGACCAAGCTGTCTCCAGACTCGCAGATATATGTTTGTTTTTGCCTTCCAAGACCTAGGAATAAACTTGTGAACCACATGGCTGGATAAAAGTACTTTATTTATTTCACATGTGAATGTGTGGCACACATGCAATGGTATTATGTTTGTTGGGTGTCCATAAGACCCTTGTATAACCTGGTTCTCCCCTTCCACCATATGCATCTCAGGGGTCATCGGGCTTGACAGAGGTTACCTTTACCCTCTGATTCAAATTTTCCTGGTCCTACTTTTTTTTTTTTCTTATTTGAAATTTTTATGGTTGGTCCAAAGAAATTTTCTGTAACCCTGTGTAAACTTTGAAACTCTATGGAGTTAAAATAGTTGTGAATAGCCCCTCATTTTCCACTTTGAAAACATAAGTGATCAGAGAACCACTCAGCTCAAAAGAAAATGATAGTCATCTATGAAGGAGGTGTGTTGAGCTTTGCAGAACAAATAAGAGAAAGTTGTAAAATAACATTACTCTGTTACATGCTGTGCTTATAATTGGGCTGCTCAGTTGGTGGCAGCTAGGATGCTTCTGTACTGAAGAATTTGATGTGGTATGCTTTACTTGTCCTCTATGCTGTAGAGCCTTCATGCCATCATTCATTCATCCAGCCAGCCTTGTTCTGTGGCAAAGACTACATCAGTCTTTCAAAATTATGCTATTCTTTCAAACTTCACCTTACTTTGTTTCCTGAGATACTGCATCCCCCTGCTTGGAGTCCTTCATCATAGTTTCATTCACTTTTCCTATTTAATTATTGTTATCTGTGTTTTCTGGGGCTTTGTTCCCTGTTCTTCTCTAGTTCTGTACTATCCCTTTTAGCATGTCATATTCAGCATAATTTCTATACTTAGGAATTGTATATTCTATATCTCTAAATCTGATTTCTTCTCCTGTTCTTCCCTTCACTCCACTCACAGAGTCCTTATGACTGAACTGAAGATGGCTCCTTCATGATCAGAAATATATATTATCTTCGTCCTAGCCCCAGAGTCTACTTTCAGAATTGTCTGTCCTTCCTTAGCTTCCCCAAACAGTTCCACCAACAGGCTTCCAAGTATTCAAATGCATAAAAATATGGGGAATATTTCCTCCAAGCCACTGCAAGTCTTCACAAAACTCAATTCAATGTGGATCAAAGACTTTAATATGTGACCTGAAATCCTTAAACTGCCAGAGTAACAACTCTTAAACATTTTAAGATAGTTAACTTTTCTACACAGGACTCCTGTTGCTCAGGACATGATGTCAATAATCAGCAAACAGGATTTCATGAAATCAAAATGATTCTACATAGCAAAGAAAACAGTCAAGTGAGGAAACATTCTACAAAATAAATATGCAAAGAGCTAAAAATTAACCCAATCAATAAATAAGCTAATGAAATAAAGAAAAGTACTCTTAAAGATGAAAATACAAATGGTCAATAAACATTTGAAAAAATTAGCAGTTCTAACTCATCAGAGAAATGTAAATCAAAACTCGACTGAGATTCCATCTTATCCCAGTCAGGATGGCAATCATTAAGAAAACAAACAAGAAATGCTTGTGAAAATACACATAGAAGGGAGCCCTTATACACTCCTGGTAGTTACATGAATTTGTCCAGTCACTGTGAAAGTCAATATGGAGCTTTCACAAAAACAAAAACAAACAAACCCTAAATATAGAATATGTGGTATTACCCAGTTATGCCCTTCTTGGCCATTTACCTGAATGATCCAAGTTAAACTACCACAGAGTTATTTTCAGGTCAGTGTTTCTAGCAGCACTATTTGAAGCTGTTGAATTATCTAAGTTATTGAATCAATCTAGTTGTCCAATGCTATCTCTCCAGACCTAATAACAAGGCTATAGATAAGGAAATTGTGTTTAGATACACAATTGACATTTTTTGCAGCCATAACATAAAATGAAATTATTTCATTTATAGGAAAATGAATGCAAATTGAGATAATCATATCAGGCAAATATTGTCATTCTCAGAAGTACAAATATTATGTATTTTTCTCATTTCTAGATTTTTTATATAGACATATTAAAATCATATTCATATATATATGGCATAACAATAGAATCAAAAGAGGAAAGGAGCATAATAGGAAAGTGAAAGGTTAAAAGACAAGAAGTTAGAATATGAAGGCATATATTCAATACTACATATATTCAATAATACATATGTATATGTATATAACTTATCAAAAGTGCCATCGAATATATATTCTCTAGTTGATCATATTTCTGTTATAGCTCTTTTCCCAAGTATTGAACTGGAACCTTGCATGCATTAGGTAGTAAAGCAATATCCTCAAAAAACACACAACCTGGCTAGAGAATATTTTATATGTATATGTATATATATATAATTATTTCCTAATATGTCAAACCATAGACAGTTCTGTAGATTTGAGGTCTTGAGGGCTTTCCCCCATACACACAGGTTGGCATGTTCATTGGTGTCTTCCTTGTTCAGCTCAAGTTTGGTTGGTCATGTTAGTGAGAATATATAGATGTAGCTCCTAATGTTACTGTTTCAACAAAACTCTGAAAAATCATAAGTGGAATCAGTCAATGCCACCAACTCACTTGGCCTTGATCTTTTAGGCAATATAAAGTAACTTTGGCTGATTACAATACTGAGATGACCAGATCTAGTAGTGTTTGGTCTTCTGTCATTGCTTTGTAGGCATGTGTTCTTGGACCTTAAAATGATACTGTTCACAATTACTCATGTCTGCCATTTTTCCTTTTGAAACATGCACTTTATGACTTCAAAGGAAACATGGTCAATAATGTATCTGTTGTCTTTCCATACTGAACTGTGGCCTCAAATTGAATCTAATTGAATTGGCCTAAATATAAATGTACTCTTTAAACAAAGTATGCTAAAATCATGCCTGTTTCAAATATGCTTATTCAGGACCACTGAATAAGATTCCTGTGTTACTTTTGTTCAAGGAGAGTGTTGCTCTTGAAATGACTCCTGTGCTCTCCTTGTCTACTATATGTAATAAATCTTTTCCCACATTTTAAATTCTGGTTGTACATTTTGGCTTCACATTCACCAAAATGCAAATATCTTGAGTTCAGTAACAATCAAAGAATTCCCAGAGGAGAGAGAGTTTTATGTAAATGCTTAAGGTGTGTTAGAGTATGCAAAATAAGAAATACAGTTGCTTATGCCAAAATCAAGTACTTTCTTGCATGCACTTGGGCATAGACAAATTATTAAGAGAGAACAGGTGGTTATTGAAACTCTAAACACTGAAACAAGTGAAGTGAAATAATCCATCAATGACTAAAGGGGGTACATATGAAAATAAAAAGTGAACATGTTATTTTGTGTGGTATTTTTTTGAATTTCAATGTATACCTGGTTTACCAGTATATATATGTGCTGATGATGATATATGTGTGAGTGGTAGATGGTTGAGAGTTGCCATGTGGCCATGTGGGTGCTGTATATTGAACCCAGGACCACTCGTAGAGCAAATCATTGATCTTATCACTGAGCCATCTTTCTATCACTGGAGATGATATTTTAAACATTTCTGAGCATATACCTAGCTCATAATGATTTTTTAATTCTCAATGAATTCACTTGATGAAGTTATGAGTTATAAAACAGATTGTTAAGAAAGATTACATTAGGGGAAGATGAAGCTTTCTGAATCAGGGGCAGCATCTAGAATAGTGTGGTTATATGGAAACTGTCCCTCTACCTCTTTGGATGGAATGCCTGTGGCTAAACCTAAAGGATCATTCAGGTTTTCTTCTTTAGAGAGCAAATTTTACTCCCGACTCAGAGAGAAGTTTGCACCTTCTGCTCTTCATTGTTCTCTATTCTCTAGGCCCAAAAGTTTTCTGTTATTTTGCAGAATTCTTGAATTATATTATTATAGCACTGCAGTCAAGTTGGTGGTGTAGGAAAGTCAAAGTAAGGCACTCCTCTAGATGCAATCCTTCAATACATTCTGAGTCATGCTTCCTAAGGATGACTTTTAAATCTTTCTTGAGTTCCATTTACTTAACATAGTACTTAACCATACCTCCTCCTACAACTGATAATCTGAAGCAATTTATCTACATAAATTTACATAAAAAGAAACCCAAACCAACAACACCAACAACAAACATCTGACACATGGCCCACACAAGGAAGCTAATATCTAGCTAATTTTTGCTAGGGTAAATTCTAGTTTTGTTTTTGTTTTTAATCCTCAAAGCTACTATTCTTAGTTATTTATCTTAGGTACACTTGCCACCTATTATATTGGTTCCTTTTTCGAAAATCAGGGAGTTCTTCAAAGCATGCAGATTAACATTTATTAAAAGAGACTCTATGTCACCAACCAATGGCAGGTTTCAGTTACTGAAATTTCCTCACTGGATACTGTTGTGGATTTGGTTTAATGCTGCTTGTATCATGTTAATCTGATCCCTAAAATTGCATGAAAATCCACACATCCGCATGTAAGAAACTGAGGGAACCCTGCCCCCAGTTGGTTTTGATTGGTAAACAAAATTGTCAATGACTGGGCAGGGAGACAAGGGTGATACTTTTAGGATTCCTAGGCAAGGGACTAAGGTAGAGAGATAGCTGCCATGCCAGGGAAGGAAGAGAGACACCAGGTCTGAGTGATGAAGAAGACAGAGAGATAGTCATCATGTAGATGCTGGGGAATGCAGTTGAAGGGGCTACAGGTCTGAGTCTGGGGTGGCAAAGATGGATTATAGATTTTATTCAGTAATAACTCAGGAATATCGAAGAGGGTACATCACTCATGTGAAAGTTAGGAAGTGGCTCAGCCATTGAGCTGTATAAGGCATATAAAAATATAAATGCTGTGTGTGTGTGTGTGTGTGTGTGTTTTATTCATGAACTCAGAACATTGAGGCAGGTAGCAAAGAAAGTGTGCATGCCACTGCCTCTGGGATTGATTTGAGCAGCGTTAATTGGGTTCAGTTACAAGATACATCTTCACAATTTCAGGATGTGATGAGTTTGTAAAAGAACTGAAATTGAAGAGATGACGGTGAAAGTTGAGAGTACACTGCATGTACAAGACTAAGGAGAGACACAATTTTAAATCATCAAAGCAAATCAAACTCCCAGATTTTTGAAATCATAATTCAAATTTATGTTTAAGAGGTAATTATACTGCTAGTAGGCTAGGCATGAGACAGATTTTTTTTTATTTTGAAAGACACCTGTTTACTCAAAAGTTTAAAAAACTTGAAGAAATTTCTAAGTACAATTAAGACAATTCAGAGTAGATTATCATCAGATGAACAAATGCCACACAGATCAAAAGCCAAGTTGCATAATTTTTATATTGTCAGTTAGAATGTATATCAATGGTAAGCTGGAGGGCCATGGAAAAAGTCCACTTTAGTTACAGGAAATAGAAAAGTGCACTGTCTGTGAAGGTATAAAAACTTTGAGTCATATGGACTGTAGTTTAGGTTTTATGACTACCCTTCTCAGTAATTTTAAAGATTGCCATTCATAATAAAAGAGTCCATTGCTCAACAATATGAACTAACTAGTACCCTCAGAGCTCCCAGGGTCTCAACCACCAACCAAGGACTGCACA
>NC_045030.1:131564096-131576870 GCF_008632895.1 Mastomys coucha
AACAGGGGTTTGTTTTTGTTGTTTTTGTTTGTTTCTTTGTTTTTTGGGAGGGAAACTGGGAAATAATTCTATGTAAATAAAGAAAATATCTAATAAAAAAAAGAAGTTAAAAAAAAAGAAAACAAAAGAGTCCATTGCTGTTTGAATGGACTTTTCCTCAACACCTCTCCCACTACTGTACCTGGTTCATGCCAAGTACTAAAACATACACACATGCAAGTATACATATACTTATAAACAGACACTAATCCATCTGTACATAAAGTAGAGAGAAGACAGTGTAGGGGATAAATAAGAAAAGAGGGGATTGGGAATCAAAGAAAGACATCATTTTACTGATGGCCTTGTGTCATTTATTCTTCATTTTTAGTTGTTTCTTCCCAAACTTTGGGGCTTGTAGTATGCTATATGAAATTGGTCCCATTCCATTCCCACCTCTCCATACTCTCAGTCTACCTTACTCTGAAGTAGGTATCAATTATTACCTTGTAATAATTTATGATGTTTACTTTTAATTTTGTCCCACAAGAAATTTAGCACAATTTTGTTGCCTTTACTCATTCATATGATCACAATGTGTAGACTACTTTATACTTGGCACATAGTATGAGTTCAGTAAGTTACCATTGGATGAGTAAATTATTTCTGTTTAATGAGATCTATCACATCACTTCTGAAACTGATCCAAGTTAGAGAAAGAAAGATATGAACATGACTACATATCAAAAGTAGGCATTTTATGCTGATAATACGTGACCATGAGTATCAACTATAGGTTGGACATCAATATTAATACTCTTCCTCATTATCCTCTCAAGGCTCGCAGAACATTTCAGAATAAAGTAGAAATAATGTAAGAGCCAGAAGACAGAAAATTGTTATCCTGTGGATGTGGCATGAATTTTGCACACATGAATTCATGGTAGCTATAATTGACTACATAAGACTTTCGCAAGATCAAGCCAGTTGTATTAGATCGATATAAGCAATATGCATTATATAATGATTAAAATGTTCAAAGAATAAAACAAATGATTAAAATAATCCCATCATGGAGAAGAGATGGGTTCATAAAAGCCCATGCTTAGCTGAGGAACTCTTACTCTGATAGCTACCGGGGCAAATAGAGTCACTTTACTTTGACTGATAGGCTCCTCATACTCAATTGGATGTCTCTGTATCCATGCACACATGAACAGTACTCAATGGACTCAGTGGGTTTTTAAATATGGAGAAGGTTAAGAGATGTGATAGTTGGCTAAAGTTATTTGGAGAAATTGGCCATGAAGGTAAATAAAATCAGGATAGTGTATACATGTATGAAACTTTCAAAGAATATTTAAAATATCATGAATTATGAAAATAAACAAGACAATTTGAACAGGCATACTGTGTGCATAATAATTTGTTGATGTGTGCTCTTATGTTACTTAGATTATGACCTCATTTTTTTGTATTTTTTTTTACTTCATTGTTTGTTATTATCTTATCATAGACAAAATTGGTTTATGCAAACCTGGAGCTCCTTACTCCTTGCTATCCTTGATGAGGACTATTTTGCAAGAATAATTACTTTGGTTCAATGTATATATTATTTACTACATTTGTAACTTACATTCTTCCACATTTGGTTTTTGTTGTTTCTGTTGCCAATTTACTCAGGACTGTTTTAAATGTAATTATGCAGGGACTCTTAAAAATAAGTATAATTGTTGACCTACTGTCTCATTCATTCACATATTTCCAGTGATAATGAAGAAATCCAAATAAGAGAAATCAAGAAACTTTCCTGACTTAATTCTCCATTCATTAATGGTATAAATTAGGTTTAATTATTTTAATAGATTTTTAAAAGTCATTTTTAGTCTGCAAAATTCTTCACTTCTGTAGAAGAGTTTTTATCCAGCAACATGGATGTTCTGGCCAGGGATCATATCCAAAGAGTTCTAGATCTATTTTATTTGGCTTAAATACAGACAGGGCATTAGTATGCTACTTTAATCCCTAATGATAAGTTTATAGAAGAAAGCAGCCAAGTTTGAAAGTCATGTCTAATAGAGGGACAAACAAAGTGATGAATCATAGAAAGATTTGATAGAATGAATCAGAAACAGGATATATCCAAATCTCAAGAGAATAGCACAGGGAATGGAAGCTGCTTAAGAGCAGCTCAGTGACCAGAAAGGGAGTGAGTCAGCTGGAAGTTAATGCAGTGAGTGCACTATTGTAGAGCTGAGTTCACTGGTAAGTTCAGGCAGTTCAGTGCAGGTCAGCAGAGGCAGTTGGAGCCAGAGTGTAAGAAGAAACCAGAAGATGAGAAAAACTTGCTAGAATTAGTTTGATGTCAAGAAAAGAAACTCAGTGAGAAGCTGAGAGAAGTCAGATTGGATCAGACAGCTTGTAGTGGAGTTTGAGCCAGAACAGCTGAGTTGAACCAGCCAGCCAGAGTTCAGAAAGAACTAGAAAGGATAAACTTATTGCCTTCAAAATGACAATTCCACTGGATGAATCAAAACTACTTTTACATACTCTGTTGGCTTACATAGATTTTTTTTGTTATATAACCTTGTGAGACATGCTTAATACCCTGGAAGCCAATGTTAATTGTTCTTTCCATTTTGCATGTGGGGACTGTAACAGTAACTTCACAGAGACTGATTTGGAAATATTTCATTAAAATATTTCAATTATCCTAACTTTTTTATATTCTATCATTACTGGTAATGTTATCTCTACTTTTCTTCCTATCTTCTTATAGCTAAATGCTGATGGTGATTTTAACCATGTCCAGTTCAGTTATTCCTAACAGCTTTTCTTCAGAAGTTGGGAGGGCAACTGTGTAGCTTTCCAGGGAAGAACATAATGGTTCTGGAAGAAACTCAGAGCAAACTCACCCTGTTATCCTTTAACAATTGATGAACCAGATAATATAGTTATAGTTATAGAACCTGAACCAGGATATAAAACAGAATATACATTTTTAGGATGCAATGTTTGAAGTATTAATCATGTATTAATGTTAAAATTGTTTCTTACTCAATCTAAATGAAGTTCCAATATGGACTGATGTAAAGAACAATTAGAAACATATAACAATTAAATTTATTAAAGTCAGGGGTCTCTGATAACTGAATATGCTATTATATTACTTTCACCATAAATTTTATAAATTTTAACTCCATCATAAGGAATATCTCATTTCTTTATTATCAAGGTCTAGTGTGTCATGTTTCATCTTTTATCAAAAGCAGGAAAATTATAACAATTGGCTATATATTGGAACCTAGGTGATAGATCTGACATAATTATTTGCCTGAAAAAATGAGGAACCCTCAATGATAGAAAGCATGGTATACAAGGTTGTTCAGATAGCTATGTTAACGAGGCACAGTCCTTGGATAGCTTATTTATCTTTAGAAAGTCATTAGATATAGCTAGTGAATTTCTGACTTTCTATCAAGTATGACAAGGCTAAACTTACCTGTAGGTGACAGGTTCTTTGAAGCATATTTTTCTTTACTATTGTTGATAAAGAAGGCAGTTAATGAGACTTTTTCATAAATATTTGGAAAATATATTTTAAAACATTTTACCTGATAGTCCTATCATTATAAAATTATTTCATATTTTATTATCCTTTTTAGTCTTTTCGTATCCTCAAAAGGTTTATAATTTAATGCTATTGTTTTATGATTTCATAGAGTGATATATAGAACTTATATTGTGTCATAAATACTTCTAAACTTTTGTAAAGTTTTGATAATTGTGATTTTTACAGTTATCTAACTAGCTCACTGGAATAATGTACTAGGATAGATGACATTTAGATTATTTCCAACTTAATCCTTCACAAATAGCTATTTAGTGGGCCCATAGCATGTAATCATTTTTGTGTAACTAGATATTTTCTCTAGTACAGACATACACTGTGCTGGCTAGTTTTATATCTATTTGACACAAGCTAGAGTCATTGTGAAAGAAGAAACCTCAGTTGAGAAAATTCCCCATTCTTTTCAATGTTATATTCTTGCACATGAATTTCTTTTTTGAAGCTGATAGGACTTTTCCTTTACCAGTTATTGATGTTGGAGGGCCCAGTTCACTCTTGGTATTTCCACTCCTGTGCTGATAGCTCTAGATGCAATAAGAAAACAGACTGAACAAGCTGTAAGAGAGCAAGTCTTAGTAAGCAGCACTCCTCCATGACTTCTACATCAGCTCCTGCCTCTAGGTTCCTGCCTTGCTTAAAAACCCTACTTAAGATGCCCACAAATCGACTTAAAGAAGAAAAGATGCATTTGGCTGATGATTTCAGGGGCTTCACACTATCTTAGGCAGTCTACCAAGGTAGACTGCTTGTGAGGCAGAAAGGAATGGTGGAGCAAAACTACTCAGCTCTATACTTGATGGCTAAAGGGTTGGAATATTGTTTTCAAAGACATATTTCAATGGCTGACTTTATCCTGCCAGGCTCATACCCTAAAGTTTTCATGACCTACCCAAAATACCAGAAGCTGGTGAATAAGCATTCAACATATGATCCTTTGGGAGTACATTCCAGATCCAAATGGAAACAGCTAGTAAGTTAATCTCTGTCTGCCTAGATTGCTTATAGATTGGAAGAAAAATGGTGTATGTGTTGTAAATCTGTCTAACTTACAACTGTGTTGTAAGAAGTCATGAGTTGCATGTAAACTGCTGAGAAAAATGTCTGCCATACAATAAACACCCCATAAATGTCAGCTAACATTTTTGAGGATAGGAACAGTACTTTATGTGTCCTAGTCCTCATACTGATCTAGCGTTGAGAGACAGTCCAGTGTAGTCTATTCAAAGGGCAAACACGTTTGATTTAGCTATAGATGTGAAGTGATTTGAGATACAACATCTGATCCTTTTGCTATCCCATATGCTGTCCTTTCTCCTTCCCAGAAGATTTTCTCTGAAGGAAAAACTATGATGTCTTGAAAACCCTGGTTAAATCCCTTAATTAGTCCTTTTTAATATAAATAGAGTGTAAAGTTGAATGTCTTTCAAAAACAATCTTTGTATTATTTAATAATCTCATTGGCATTGAACTTAAGTATGATATGAACTATACTTCTGAAATTCACAGTATCTCATGGTATAGTATATATGTCAGCCACAAGTCTCTACCATTCTCAAAGATGGCTCTATCTTCAAAGCAGAACTGATTAGCCTATGCTGCTTCATGTTCTTCCAGCTGCTGTCATCTTGATTTTAAACTTAGGTTTAAAATCACAGATTGGATCCTCAGGGGGGCACTTAGGAGTACTATTTGCCCACTCTTCTAACTTGAATTAAAAGAAATCAACTAATGGTATGTCTAGTCACACCTTAAGTACCTAAGCTATTTGTCTGCATAACCGTTCCAAGGAACAAAACAAAAGCACAGAGTAATAAGGCATTTAAAGCTCAGGGCAAATTGTTGTCTGCTTTGTGGCATGCTTCTAATAAGAAATTATTATCTGAACTCTTAAGTCAGAAATGACATCAATCACATTCTCAAACCTGCGTGTATAGTTTTGTAAAGTTAACACACACACACACACACACACACACACACAACTGCTTATTATAAAAGGAGAACCACTGAGTATAAAGCCCACAAGGCTTTTCAATAATCTTCTTCTCACATAGGCCTAATAAACTCTGATTGTATTAGGAAATGCAGTTTATTAACTCCCATAAACCAGGACTCAATGATTCCATGTCCCAGGAAAATAAAATGAAATGAAAAGAGTTAAGTAATATTGGGAGCTTTGAGCACACAATACGATAGACGAACTCCAGGCATTTCATTTTTGATTTATATGAACAGTGGATTTTTTTCTGTCATAAAAATAAGTAAAAGAAAAAGGACTAGAGTGCTGAGATAGTTCCCTGTCCTACTGTAACCCATGAAGAAACAAAAGCTCTGCCTATGCGAAAGCCCTAAAATCTATCAGCTAAGAAAGTTCCTTCATTTTCATTGTCACAGAAGAAAGGGCCCTCTGCCAAATGGGGAAGTAGATGTCATACTGACTGTGGCTGCATTTTTTGACAGCAGGAAAATAGGATCTGACTTGAAAGGCCCCAAAGAAGACTGACAGGCCTTTGTAATGTTGCTTGTAAGAGACAGGACTAACACTGATGTCACAAGCTAGCTGAAGGAGAGCTGGCTTTTATTGAATGAGATTCTTTGCTAAGATGCATTATGGCCTCTGGATATCATAAGCATCTTATATATAAGAAGTGGAAGTGCTGCTCTAGTTTTAAAGCGATTCATAAAAGAACTTCATTGTGCAATAATTTAGCATTGAAAAGAATGGTAAATGCAGGTATTTTTCTCTAGGTAGAATTGTTGAAAGGGATAATTTTTTACTTTTAGTAGAGATGATACACAGATTGTCCTTGGTGAGACAGAAGGCTAGCTGTCAAGTCTGAAAGGGATGTGCATGTGGAATTGAGTTTGTTAATCTACAAAGAGTATACATGAGTCAGTCAATGGCTCCTGTTACAGATTCAGCAGAGGACTGCCTTATCTGGCACCAATGAGAGGGAAGATGCTTGGTCCCATGGAGGCTTGTTGCCCAGTAAAGGGAGATGCTAGAAGGGTGAGAGAGGAGTTGGGTGGGTGAGAGAGCACACTCTTAGATGCAAAAGGGAGGGCAGATGAGATAGGGGGCTTGCAGAGGGGAGGCCCAGGAATGGGGACAACATTTGGAATGTAAATAAATAAAATAATTAATAATACAAAAGAAAAAATATCTCATAAAATCAGAAAAAAGAAATATAAAAACGATGTAACCAGTTGTTTTAAATACTTGCTAGAATTTTATCAGTAGTATGGGTGACTGATATCTATCACTTTTTTCACATAAATCTAGGTACTATTGATAAAAGCTGTAATAAAGTTGGTATTGGTTTTCATGGCTCTTTGACTTTCATACCCTTTGACTAATTCAGCTTGGGAAGCAAAATAAAGATCTTGCATAGTTGGAAAGAAAAAAGGAAAAAAGAAAGAGAGAGAGACAGATGAGAGAGGGAGGGATGGAGGGAGGGAGTAAGGGGCAGAGGAAAGGAAGAAAGGAAACTGATTCCCAATGTTTTCTTTCATCACATGGCATACAGAGCTTCCTGCTAGGTGATAAGTGAATCTTTGTGAAAATTCATTGATTTATATTCATCTTTCTCCCTCTCCCACTCTTCATGATATCACACACACACATACAAACACACACACACACACACAAACACTTACTCAGAAAGGGATTTCTCTGTGTTTCCAGTCCTTGCTTCTGATTTTTGAACCATGCGTTAGACAACTGCATTCATATTACAGAGTATAATGGAGTGTGCCAATGAGTTTAACAGACTTAGTATGGCCTCATATTGGGTCACATTTTAGTCATTTGGTCCCAGACAAGGTAATTAACTTCTCTGAACCACATTTAAAGTATTATACTACGGGATTATGACTATTAACTACCTTACGGATTCACTTTGAAGATTAAACAACATAGTACAATAAAGAGCTGTGTACAATGTCTGATTAAGCATTCAAAATAGTAAGTCATGTTTCTCTTGTGGGTTGAGGCACTATAATACATACTTCATCTGTGTGATCATCATTATGCAAATGCTTTCACCTCATAAGGGCTGTCTGGTCAGGACTGGTCATAAAAGCATGCTTCTAGGTTACAGTTTCTAAATAGATACCACTTAGGAATAAATTATTATGCATGTTTATGCCATAAGACACAACTTCTTAAGCTGTGGGGTGTGACCCTATATAGGGTCATGTATCTGAATGAGGTATCACAAACATTTGGCCAGAGGAAAAAGTCCTGAACATGCAATAATTAAAAAATAATAGTCTGAAATGTGAGTGCTTTCCTATATTGCATAATACAATGTCACTGCAGTCCTGAGTCTGAAAACAGAATATGTGCACTTGAACTGGGTATGCTATTGTGCTATTTGACACAATAACCACTGCCTAAAACACCATGGCTTAGATTCAAAAGCATTGAATTTATTTAATTGCAGTTTTTTACTGTACAAATAAAAGTTTTCTGCTCCTAAGGAAAGAGTTTAATTACAGAAAGCAGAATTTCAATACTTTCTTGTCTTTATTCTCTAGCATGTAAGCATCAATTAGTTATCTTTGGATTGTATTGGATTAGAGACTTTTATATTTAAGTTGCTATTTGAGTTAATAACTTGAATTTTTGTGTGAGCTGAAATCTGTCTTGGGGATAAAGACAAAGTTTCTAATGCCCACTGAAATGGCCCTATATATACTTCTGTACTTTTTAACTGTGTAGATATACAGAGTAATATCCTTACCATTGACAAGTATAAAATCAAAATATCAGTCAACTCTGAAACTGTTGGAAGATTCTCTATGTCCTGCAGTATCAAACATTCAACCAAGATTTACTAATATAAAATAATCAAGCATATCTATCTCATTAGTATCAAATTTCCTTTTATCTTTAATAAACCATTAAATTATAAATGTGTGCATCAAACAATTGTTTTCACATAAACTTTTTATTATGTTTACCAGAGCATATTTTATTTATATGCCATTTTATGCCCTTATATACTCTTAGGTGTCATATAAAAAATTCACAAATGGCTAGAAAAAATTCTTAGAAGTCCTGTTACAATTACAAATGAATAGTTGAAAAAATATATAGTTACTAAATTTCAACAGCTTAATAAATCATTCATCCTAGAGTTACCTGCTCTTCCTCTATAGCATGAGCAAAATCAGAAAGCTCTAGATATTTCAGTCCAAATATTTATGGGTTGTGATGTGAAGAAGTCCTTGTGCAGTATTGAGTATTTAGCAGTATTCTTTGCTCTGAGCCACTGAACACCAGTACCAGGCATACCCTATACCCATCCCCCTATCTTACTAGACATTGCTGAGTGTCTTTTGGATAGAAATGAGAGCTACTGCTTTAGGAAGCTACTTATTTACTGATTGATTGTTTGATTGATTAATTAGTTTAATAGCGTCAATGGTAACAATCTTTTCTACAGTCCATCAAGCTGTTCTTCTTCCTTTACTTCCTTTTATTTTCATCTGGTGACCTTTGTTGTGACCTTTGACTCTCCTCTTGCTTTCAGGCTCCCTGATTTCTGTCTTATTAAGCTGATGTCCTATTTTTTTCTTTGTCATGTTACAAACCAAAAATTCACCTGCATCTAGGTCTGAGCTAGCTCTGAGCCTTCCCTTTAAATTGTTATCTAAAATTGAGGTGAAATGAAGACTCTAAAGCAACAGTTCTCAAAATGAATGTTGTAACCCCTTGGGGTTGAATGACACTTTCACAGGGTTCACATATCAGATATCCTGCATATCAGGTATTTACATTACAATTTATAACAGTAGCAAAATTTCAGCCCTAAAGGAACAACAAAATAATTTTATGATTGTGGGTCACCACAACAAGAGAAACTGTATTAAAGGGTTGCAACATTAAGAAGTTTGAGAACCACTGCTTTGGAACCAGGTATGCTGAACTTTAGCTCCTACATTCTACTTGTTTACCTAGTAACTTTAAACTTTACATTTGTTTTCATTTATAAAACAATGCTAATAATGACCACTATTTATAGAGTCATTGTATGACTAAATGAGTTAGAAACATACACTTAACATATTGGCAATGTTGAACATGATATTGTATTAACTATTATTATCATAAGGATGCATGTGGGAGAAATATGTAAAATGAGGTAACTTCTATGCTTCTATGCTTGAATGTTCCAGTAAGTCATAGTTACCATAGTACTATAGTGCATATTGAACCTTAAAATAATTTGTCTACCAAACTGGTACAACATTAGCCACAATCACTTAATTAAGGAAATCAAAATGACTGTCTTAGCCATGTCATTCATTTTTTGGCATGTGGTGTTGCATAGTACTCTGATTTTCCTGGCCTAGTGCAATGGAAGAAGAAAAGTTCTAAGTGGTAACTCATTTAGAAATTCTGATTTTCTTTGACAGTTTAAGATCTGACATGACACGAATTTCACACATCTATCAATGTCTATAGCTAGTCTAAGATTTCACTGGTTGAACAAATTAAAGTAAAAGAAAGACAACTTGTGGTGAGTAGCATGAGTTTATGCATCTTAATACACACTCACTCACACACACACACACACACACACACACAGCTCATAATCTTGTAGTTCCAACAAATGCAGAGTTGTGAGAATTTTAACCCCAAATGTTGGGAGCATCATTAGCTCTTCAAGTTTCACATGTCCCACTACTTCTTTTTTTGTGATTTTTTTTTTTTTTTTTTTTTTTTTGCAAAGGATTGAAGCAAAAATAGTCCTGGATATAAAAGGGGCTATTTTTTCTCTGATATTGTTTGAATCCTCCAGCTTTGATTTTATGGTAGGATGGGGACTATTTTCATTTGTGACCTCTCGAAGCAATGATTTTATATAACTCATTAGCATATGCTTCCTCTGTATGACTCATCCCATTGAAGCAATTAATTCTTCTATTCAGCAAAATATAAATACTATACTATCTTCCTTTCAAAAACATTAACACTTGTAGTTCGGATTTGGTGAGTCAGAAAAAGGAAAGTGTTTTTGAGTCCATTTCCTGAAAAGCCTCCTAAATGAGAGGATGGGTCAAATTGATATTCTGAGATAAAGCAAGCATTTTATTAAGAAGTTAACCCTTCCTGGCTTACACAGTATCTTCTCAGGACTCCCAGAACCCTGAGCACCATATAGATTAATTCCAACTTACCAACGTTGAACTGCATGCCTTTGTACAACCAAGATCTCTCATATAACTCTCTGAAACAGCTTTGGTATTGTCATTTTACCTTCCTAAAATTTCAGTGGTTCTTAATGCCTGTTATATAAATTTCTAGGAGTTATAGAACTCATAGAATGACAGTGTTGGAAGGAATCTTAGAATACATATACAATCAGTGGTAACCAAACTTTTATTTCTAGACAATTTTCAGAAAAATATTACAATTCTTAGTGAGAAAACAAAATACAACAACAACAAAAAAAAACAAGGACAATGAAGTCATAACTTAATGAAAGATAATGTACTTGTTTAAGTTATTTGAAACTGTCTCTCAGTTTTATTTTGCAATAGCCTTTATTGTATGAAGGAATGCATCAACCATGACTGATTGACTGATGATGGTAAGAGGAGAATGCAAACCTTGGGGTCATGGAATAGTTACCGTGCTATTCAAAATGCTTAGCATTTAAATCCAATTATCATTTGACATCTCCATCATAATGATGCCCTAAATATCATCCTATAATCTTCAGTCACTATCCCTTGCTGTCCTTCAATTTTACCATACAGTTTCTTCTAAAATCTTACTTAGTTCAAGTGCTGCCATGTTTAGAAAATTTTCCTGTCAGAACAAATACATTTCTATGCTTTCAGAAATTTAGATCGCTTACCATTTATATACATAATATATCCAGATTGTCACAATTTATGACCTATACACTCTCCTGTGCTTGCCATCTCATCAAATGGCATCACCATCTACCCAATTGCTTAAACTAGGGACCTTGAAGACAACTCTTACCTTATCTACACCAATGTATTGATCATGGGTCCTTGTCACTTTTTCCTCCAGGATTCATCCTGCAAGTGTATAGTTGAGTTTTTTGCTTTTTGCATTTTTCTTGACTGTTGTGTCAATGTTTTCTATGGTATCTTCTACCCCTGAGATTCTCTCTTGTACCTCCTGTATTCTGTTGGTGATGCTTGCATCTATGAATCCTGATTTCCTTCCTAGGTTTTCTATCTACAGGGTTGTTCTTTATTGTTTCTATTTCCATTTTTAGATTCTGGATTGTTTTGTTCATTTCCTTCACCTGTTAGATTGTGGTTTCCTATAGTTCTTTAAGGGATTTTTGTGTTTCCTTTTTAAGGGCTTCTAACTGTTTACCTGTGTTCTCCTGTATTTCCTTGAGGGAGTTATTTATATCTTAAAGTACTGTATCATCATCATGAGAAGTGATTTAAGATCTGAATCTTGCTTTTCCAGTGTAACGATGTGTCTAGGACTTGCTATGGTGGGAGAATTGGGTTCCGATGATGCCAAGTAACCTTTGTTTATGTTGCTTATTTTCTTACACTTGCCCCACCCCACCCCCACCATTTGGTTATCTCTAGTGCTACCTGCATTGGCTAAATCTGACTGGAGCCTGTCTTTCCTGTGATACTGGTTGTGTCAGAAATCCTCAGAGTCAAGCTGTCTCTGTGATCCTGTGATCCTGGATGTGTTAGAGTGCCTGGGAGTGAAGCTTCCTCTGGGTGTTGTGGGACTGGCTGTGGAGTTTGTGCCCAAGATCTACTCAGGGCACCAGCCCAGACAGAACAGAAGGAACCCGAGTCACTGGACTGGTGGAGTTCGTATGTGCCTGGTCTCACTGGTCCCAGTTACTCACAGTGTTGGGACAGATGTTGGTTCCTGCTTACCTCTGATCCTGGGTATGTTAGAGCACCTGGGAGTGGACCCAAAACATCCAGGAAATCTAGGACACACTAAGAAGACCAAACCTAAATATAATAGGTATAGAAGAGGGTGAAGACCCCCAATGTAATGAGCCACTAAATATCTTCAACAAAATTATAAAATAAAATTTCCCTAACCTAAAGAAAGAGATGCCCATGAAATTACAAGAAGCCTACAGAACTCCAAATAGACTGGACCAGAAAAGAAATTCCTCCTGTCACATAATAAT
>NC_045030.1:131577214-131579935 GCF_008632895.1 Mastomys coucha
CCAAGCTACTATACCCAGCAAAACTCTCAATTACCATAGATGGAGAAAACAAGATATTCCATGACAAACGAAATTTGCACAATATCTTTCCACAAATCCAACCCTACAAAGGATAATATATGGAAAACACCAGCATAAGGAGCAAACTACACCCTAGAAGAAGCAAGAAAGTAATCTTCCAACAAACCCACACAAACCTAATTCCACCTCTTACAACAAAAACAACAGGAAGTAACAATTACTTTTTCTTAATATCTTAATATGAAAATTAATATTAACAACATATCCTTATCAACTGAAATCCAAAAATATGAGGAATCAGAAATTTGTTGATTGTTATCCAGTGGTCTCTCTAATTTGGTAATTAGAGAAATAGGCCCAATATTGTAGAATCCATATACACTTCCTGCTTGTTTGTATGTGACAGTGTCTTGCTGAGTACCACATAATGGTCTTGAAATCATACTTCTCCTATCTCAGCCTCCCTATTAGTAGTATTGTTTATTTGATATTTTATACTATACTATGGTTTTCAGAACAGCTTACATATTTTAAAAGTATTTATACAGTCAAAAGAAATATAAACAATTTACTTGGGAGGTGGCTTGTAAGAGAACAAAGAGTGAGACTGAATGCTTTGCTTGACGACTGTAACTCTTGTATCAAGTTTGAAGAAGAGGACTTTATAAGTTACTCTTTCACTGAGATGAATGCTTTTCCAAATTATCACAGCTGATGAACCAAATTCTTACCCTCACCTAATGTCTGTGCTACCTTCCAAGCAGAACCGTTGTTCATTGAAACACTTGGTGAATGACTTTATGGATAGACCATCTTAGTACATATATACTTATATATATATATATATATATATATATATGTATACATGTATACATATATATATATATGATAAGCTGATTGAAAATGCTTGGGAGGTAACTGATAAACTTTTTTTCCCTTGAGGCACCAGAACATGGATAATACCATGAGAAAGAAGTAGATTGTATAATAATAAACTGTGAGGATGAAGTATAACCATTGGGCTGCATAATCTAAGCATTTTAAGCTGATAAAAGTATAAGTTGCATTTATTGTTCATTTTCTTTTGTTCTGTTTTGGAACTGGGTCTCATGCATGGCTTTAAGCTTGGTATTAGGATAGCCTTGAAATTCTGAAACTTCTGCTTCTAACTCTTGTGTTTGAGGATCAACAGCAGATGCCACCACACTCAGATTTATAATGCTGTACTAAAGGTACATACATTCTAAGTGAGCGCTCTCTGAATTGAGCTACATTCATTGTTTAGTGATACTAATTATGTTTATCCTTGGATTTTGGTTCTTCTCACCATAAAATATCACTAATTTGCCTGATTTAAATTGTTAAGTATCTTGAAATTTCATCAAGTAGAAATATGTTTTCTTCTTATAATGATTTGGGAACATTTTAAGGTAATAAAATAAAATTGCTTAAAGTAGCCTAAGAAGTGTGTGTGTGTGTGTGTGTGTGTGTGTGTGTGTGTATGCGTGTGAGTGTGTGTGTGTGTGTTTCTTAAAGACTTAGAGAATAACTCAGGCTGAAGTTACTGGGAAGCTATCTATAGTCATGGTTATTACTTCTTGCTTAAAGCAAGTACTTTACTTCAAATATCCAAAAGCTGTTGTAGATTCTTATGCAGATTCAGTTGAGGTACAGTGATTGGTAATGACATTTATTGAGAAGATATGTTGGAACTCTGTAGTTATTGATTCTCTTTTCTTCATAAGAAAATACAAACAAGTCATTTTTGACATACTTCATATTGATATATAATTTCAGTCTTTTTGGCTGTGTCGTTGTATAATAGTGGGCAAGAAGTTTCTTTTGTTATTTTCATTCCATTTTTTTTAACATACTAAACATGTAATATTCGTTGTAAAAAGTGTGTAAAATATGAGTTGGTGTAATTTATTTTATAGGTTATGTCATGAGCTTGGTGCACTCCTATTTTTTATAAAGGGACTAAATATTCAGATCATTCAGAAGTAATGAGTTCAGAGCTCAATGAAACAAGGTGACGAAACTATTATAGTGTTAAATTAGCTATTTGAGTAACAATAAATTTTCCATGACAGAAGACAGTACCCCCAAAAAATGTTTTGCAAGAGTAGAAATTCTGAAAAGCTTAAGTTCCCATCTTCAAAGAAGTATTTTCTGAATTTCCCATTAATTCAATACTAATCTCTACCCTATTTATGCTATAAATTAGAAGAAATGGGTGAGGAAAAGGAAGAAACAATTAGTGTTATAACTCCTGTATTATTATTTGGATCAAACTCAATGTTCCAAACAAATATAGATTATAAGAATGAAACAACCGAGATGTCCCTCAACAGAGGAATGGATACAGAAATTGTGGTACATCTACACAATGGAGTACTACTCAGCTATTAAAAACAATGAATTTATGAAATTCTTAGGGAAATGGATAGATCTGGAGAATATCATCTGGAGTGAGGTAACCCAATCACAAAAGAACACACATGGTATGCACTCCCTGATGAGTGGTTATTAGCCCAGAATTTTGGAATACAGGAAGAACAACCCACAAACCACAAGAAACTCAAGAAGAAGGAAGACCAAAATGTGGACATTTCATTCCCTCTAAAAAGGAGGAACAAAATACCCATGGAAGGAGCTGCAGAGATTAACTATGGAGCAGAGACTGAAGGAAGGACAAGC
>NC_045030.1:131580356-131580652 GCF_008632895.1 Mastomys coucha
AAATATCTAATAAAAAAGAATGAAGAGTCGGAAATTATATGTATTTTTTTCTTTTACTATAATATTTGACTACCAAATGTACAGTGTATGGTTGCATATAAACATAAAACTATTGTTATTAATAAATCACTGTGATCATTGTTGAAAGGTATGGAGGTCAGATATTTAGTCAAGTGACAATTTCTGTTAGAAAACAGACTGAGTTTTGGAAGTGGGAGTAGCTGGGTGGGTGGCCGGGGAAACACCCTCATAGAAGCAGGAGGAGGGGGGATGGGATAGGAGATTTCTGGGTTGGG
>NC_045030.1:131580722-131586480 GCF_008632895.1 Mastomys coucha
TTGAAATGTAAATAAAGAAAATATCCAATTTTTAAAATGTCGAACTTACAGAAAAAGAGGCCATCACATTTTTCATAAGTAGAAGGTTAAGGGTCAGGGAAAGAGTAAATATTGGTGAATGGGTCCCAAATTATTCATGAACATGATAAACAACTTATTTTTTTCTATTACATGATATCTTAATTTTCAGTAACTATGATAAGACATCATGACCAAGACAACCTATAGAAGAAAATTTTATTTGGGGCTTACAGTTTTAGAATGTTAGAGTTCATAATCATCATGGCAGGAAAAACAGAAGGAGGAAGTCAAGCAGGATGATACTTTAACAGTAGCTGAGAGTTAACATCTTGAACCGTAAGCATTAGGTATAGAGAGGCAGAGATAACTAACTGGGAACAACATGGGCTTTTGAAACCTCAAAGCTAGCTCCCAGTGACACACCTCCTCAAACAAGGGCAAACTTCATAATCATATCCAAATGATTCCACCAACTAGGAACTAAATATTCAAATATACAAGACGATGAAGTCTACTTTCCTTAAAACCACCACATATATGAAGGTAAGTTAAGTACAGTTACTCATATTACATGGGATATTTTAACATTGCTGGAGGATTTGAAATGTTCTTTTATTTAATCTTTTATTTATTTATGTATCTTTACACTCCATATTATTTCCCCTCCTGGTCTACCCTCCAACTGTTCCACATCCCAAACATCCTCTTTGACACCCTATCTCCATGAGGATGTCCCCATTCCCTAGCCCCCACCCCACCAGACCTCTAAACTCCCTGGGGCCTTTAGTCTCTTGAGGGTTAGGTGAATCATCCCCGATTGAACCCATACCCAGCAGTCCTCTACATATATGCATTGGGGCCTCATATCAGCTGGTGTATGCTGCCTAGTTGGTGGGCCAGTGTCTGAGAGATCTTAGGGTCCAGGTTAATTGAGACTGCTGGTCCTCCTACAGGATCACCCTCCTCCTTAGCTTCTTTCAGCCTTTCCTAATTCAACCAGAGGGTTCAGCTGCTTCTGTCCATTGGTTGGGTGTAAATATCTGCATCTGACTCTTTCAGTTGCTTGTTGGGCCTTTTGGAGGGCAGTCATGATAGGTCCCTTTTTGTGGGGACTCCCCTTGCGCTGGATCCCACCTTGGGCTTGTCGCTGGACCTTCTTTTCCTCAGTCTCCTCTGTATTTCCATCTCTGCAGTTGTTTTGAAATGTTTTTACCACAAAGGAATACTAAATATTTCATATCGTGGAAAATTAATTTGATTCTTTTATTTTGTGATGTATATATAATCTGAAACATGATATTCTCTCTATATATATTTATATGAATAAGATGCCTGAAATATAGATAAAACTATGAAATTATGCTAAGTGTATATAGCAAATCTATTAACTACTTTTCTCATTGCTATGACCTAGTATTGGGGTGGGGAGCAACATAGTAGAAAAAGGGAATTTTATTGCTGATGCTTTGAGGATCCAGTTTACCATCAAGAAGACATGACATTTCTGAGCTGTAGCTTCCTTTTTATATCTTCTATTATCATTTATATACTATTAGAAGTATGGTTTTCACTTAATTATTACCTGTAACCCTACAGTAACTGATTTTTGCCAACCTACTTTGAAGCCCACTACAACTTTCATTATGGCAAAACAATACTTTTTTTTGGAGTGAATCCTATGGCCAGATAGAATATTATAAAAACATAGAGATTAAATCAATAATCCTAAAGCTTAAAGAAATACACCAGATTACTTTCTGGCTTCATGGTATATAGATAATATAATTTAGGTTAATTTTGTTTAATTGTTTCATTGCCTCTTCATTCAACTATTTTTTATTAGAGTACATAACTATTAAGATGTATTGAGTTGGGGTAGTAATAATTCTAGATGGTAAAAAGAAACAAAATCACACTCTTCATTTCCTTCTGAAGCTAACAAAGACTGTTAATATAGAATTTAATGACTCTAAAGACCCAGTTTTCTTCACATGTTCAGAGACATCTTCATGAATAACAAGGTCCTAGAAACAAACATGAACTTCATATTAAGGAAAGCCTGCATGTTGTTTCTTAAGGAGGATTTATTTATGTGTTCATTCAATTTTTATTCATGTATGCATTTATGTTTTCCTAATTTGGTAAAGGGGCCAAATCAGGTTATAGAGTTTTCTATTTAATATATAAGAAACTCAAAAAGAAACCTGTAAGAAACTAAGAAAAACAACCGAAGGATACAATGAGAATAGAAGATACAATATGAAATCAAGTTGAGATGAAACTAAAGAATGTTAGCAACTTGTTTTTAGAGTTCAAGAAACAATTGCAAGAGTTCTGCAAGTGATCCTTTCTTTGTTATATAATTCCTTAATATAAAAATCAGTGGCTTAATAGAACAAAGGAATATACATTCTCTTTGAGATGACCCCTAACTATTCTTCAATGCTTTGTGTTTAGGTGGACTTACTTTAGCCAGCAATATATGACAAATGGGATGAGTTTCCACTCCAGGGTCACTGGTAGAGAAGACATTATTTTAGCAAACTGAGATGTGTTTCATTGTCATATTATTATAGAGCCTGTGGAGAGGGCCAAAATGATGGAACACTCTGTGACCTCTGGAATCAAAGGGCAACATCTGGCTCATAGCCACTGATGAAATAGGGCTTCAATCCTAAAACAACATAGAGAATTTTTTTCGAAAACAAGAATGACCTTGGAATAATATCATTTCCAGATCAAATCTGAGGGGCCCATAGCCATAGACAGCATCTGGATTGTAGTCTGGTGAGAGCCAGAGCAGCAGCAAGTCCAGTTATAAGCTAATCTGCGCTTGGAAAGGCTTCTTGTTTTAAACTGGTAATTTGAGTCTCAAACTATCTCATTTTGATAGGCCTTCAATGGTAGATGGGAAACTAACTTCCATGGAACTTTTCATTTTGCACCCAGTACTACACTGTAGATCTACATAGAGGCAAGATAAATAGATTTTTAAAAAATATTTTCTCGAGCCAGACGGTAGTGGCACATGCTTTTAATCCCAGCATTTGGGAGGCAGAGGCAGGTGGATTTTTGAGTTCAAGGTCAGCCTGATCTATAGAGTGAGTTAGTTCCAGGACAGCCAGGGCTACACAGAGAAATCCTGTCTCAGGAAAAAATATTTTCTCACATGTCCATAATAGTCTTGGCTTTTGAGATGAATGTTTGAACAGAGCAAACAAACTTCCCAAGATAGTCTGTCATCCTCTACGTTGGCCTCTTTAATATGGTACCCACATACTTATTTTTTCCCTTTAAATACTTCAGGATTTTACTGAATATGTAATTAATGTTAGTAAACGCTAAACAATAATGTTACTTGCTGAGTTCCTTCACCACATAATCATCTGTTCTAAAACAATTATATGAGATTCTCATTGATCTTTGCTTTAGCACACGTGAAGAAGAGCAACTTCCCTGCTGCAGCATTTGTACCATTTTCTAGTCTTTGTTTATATCTTTGAAAGTTTAAAGATAGATAGATGACTTTTGCTGTACAATTCAGTGTGATAAAACCTGCAGTTACTGTTCAAAAGTTCAATTTAATTTATAAAGGAAAATGTCTGCTTTCATTTCAAGATAATACCTTTTAGCATGCATATGACAAGTGAAATTGCATAATTCCATTAAAATAGGTAATATGATTTTAAGATATCACAATTTTTAGTGTTATATATAACATATGTGGCTGTACAAGATGGGTGACTAGCAAATTTTTTGTTCTTTTAGTGTAGAGCTGTAGGAACATTTATAAAAATCAACTTCCCAAGAGATCATAATTTTTATCCTTAACAATGAATCACTCTGCTCTGTCATCAGTGAGGAAAATATTTTTACTAAACAGACATACTATTTTACTAAAATACTGCACCCATTCTTAATGTGCCAGCAAATGTTCTTTATAGACAGGCAGGTTATAGTAAAAATTAAAGTTGGTATCAAACTAAATATTTTTAGGTAGTAATGATTATGATTGATGATATAAAAGGGTTAGTTATTTTGAACAGGATGAGTTACAGCTTTAAATTTCAGAACAAAATCAACAAGGGTTTGGTGGGATTTTATTTCTCATGAGGCTAATGGGCTTACATTAAAATGTTCCCAAATGGAGAAGAAAAAAAAAACATTTTTATCTACCCTCTTAGATTCAGAAGCTAAGTTCTACAAATTTAACTGACAAAAGACAAATTAATAAAACAAAAGGTTGGTTTAATATATACATGAGGGTTTCACAGAAAAGAAGAAGTAAAAATAAAGGAAGAAAGAAAGAAAGAAAGAAAGAAAGAAAGAAAGAGAGAAAGGAAGAGAAAAAGAAAGAAAGACAGTCAGACAAGAGAATAACCAAAGTAGTAGTTAGGCTTGTGAGTGCATCTATTATGTTAGCAAAAGTGAATAAAGAGTAGAGATAGTACATGACAAGGGAAAATGGGATTTTAGGTTTGAAGGCGTAGTAAATTGTGGGAAGTTCTCTAATATGTGGAAAACTAATGGATGAGCAAGATTGTTTTAGTAAGGGTTCTTTATATAGGCACAGCGTGGTGTCAGTTTTCTGTCTTTAATAGTAGTTGTTTTCCTAGTATGGGAAAGAAGAGGGAGGATACTAGAACAAGTCAAAATTTATGCCTAAGTTTTATGAAGACAGGGAAAGGGCAGAAACTTCTCTGTCTGATCTTTATTACTTGTCATCAGTTCAAAATAACTCTTATTCAACAGTGGTATATTTATGGATATCATATTTGGATCCAGAATATTAGTGAAATCTTGATTTTAAAAGGCTATATATTACAATATTACCAAAAATTCATAGGTTGAAACCTAATCTTCAATATTATAGTATTAAAAGGAGGAGGCTCTTAGCAAGTGAAGAGATCTAAATGGAAGCTGCCCTCATGAAGGAAATCTATCTTGCAAAAAGAAATCCCAGAGAACTGACTGTGTAGGGGCAGAAGTAGGCACTATCTGTGAATTAAGAAATGGAGCCAAGCTGAATATTGGGGACACATGTGCACTTTACTTAAAAGTTCCAGTTTCAAAACTGTAAAAAACTAATAATTTCATTATTGATAGCCTGCTTAGTATTAGGCATATTTTATATTAGCTGGCATGAAGCAAGATCAAAAGATAAACAAAGCTGTGCATCTCAGAGGCCTTCCCAAGATAATCAATAACCTTTCTCATGGTTTAGTCTCAATACAAAGAAAAGTTAGAGTATATTTACCCTTTCTTGTTACACCTCTCCAATAAGTCTTATTTCCTTGCATGTGACCTTGAAACTTCAAGCTAACTTAAATTAACTAAATAAAATATAGTAACATAAGGAAGATACCAGTAGGTAGCATTTTTAAGCTGTTCTTCTATGTTAAGTATTTATTTCTTATACTTATCCTTAACTGGATGCACTATCGCAAATCAGTTATGAAAAATGAGGATTGGAGAACTAACATGTATGTATTTTCTTATTATTGTAGCAAAATCTCTGACAACAAACAACTTAAGAAGGGCGGACCTTAATTTTGGCTCACAGATTGAGGATATGGAAGGCATGGCAATAGGCGCTTAAAAAGGAGGTAGTCACACTGAATTCTTTTTTTTTTCTTTTAGATATTTTCTTTATTTACATGTAAATTTCGCCATTCCCAGTTTTCCCTCCAAAAAACAAAGAAACAAACAAAAACAACAAAAACAAACCCCTGTTGCC
>NC_045030.1:131592702-131606255 GCF_008632895.1 Mastomys coucha
TTTACTCAATTCCTTCACCTGTTTGTTAGTGTTTTCCTGCAATTCCTTAAGGGATTTTTGAGTTTGCTATTTAATTGCTTCTACTTGTTTACTTGTGATCTCCTGTAAGTCTTTATGGGATTATTTTGTTTCCTCTTTAAGGGCTTGTACGTCTTTACCTGTACTCTTCTGTATTTCTTTAAGGGAGTTATTCATGTCCTTCTTAAGTTGCTCTATCAGCATTGTGAGATATGGTTTTAGATCTTTCTTTTCCAGTGTTTTGGGATATCCTGGACTTGTTGCAGTGGGAGTACTAGGTTCTGATGAAGCCAAGTAGTATTGGTTTCTGTTGGTAGGATTCTTGCATTTGCCTTTCTCCATCTCTTGATTTTTGGTGTTAGATGTTCTTAGTGTCTCTGACTAGAGCTTGTCCTGCCCCTGCCACCCTGCAAGTTCCCTGCGACTCGTGGGGCTTGTGCTGCCCAGCTGGCTGCTTGGGTCTTAGAAACTCACTGGAGAGAAAATGTTGGCTCTCACCAGAGTCTCTGGGTTAGGGCACTCCCTGGAGGTAGGCCCTCCACTTGCAGGGAAGGGGCAGAGAAGGATGCTGATCCACCTCTGTCACTTGGAAGCTGAGAGGATCCTTTCCCTGCTGCCCTGTAGCTCCCCTGGGGCTCGTGGGGCTGTACCTCCTGGCTGGCTGCTGGTCTTCCTTCTTCTTGAGCTTCATATGGTATGTGAATTGTATCTTGGGTATTCTGAGCTTTGAGGCTAATAGCTAATATCCACTTATCAGTAAGTGCATACCATGTGTGTTGTGTTATTGAGTTACTTCATTCAGGATGACATTTTCTTGTTCCATTCATTAGCCTATGAATTTCATGAATTCATTGTTTTTAATAGCTGAGTAGTACTCCATGTACCATATTTTCTGTATCCATTTATCTGTTGAGAGACATCTGTGTTCTTTCCAGCTTCTGGCAATTATAAATAAGGCTGATATGAACATAGTAGAGCATGTATCCTCATTATATATTGGAGCATCTTCTGGGTTTATGCCCAACAGAGGTGGATGCTCTCAATCATTGGACTGACCACAGGGTCCCCAATGGAGTAGCTAGAGAAAGGACCCAAGGAGCTGAAGAGTGTTGCAGCCCCATAGGAGGAACAACAATATGAACCAACCAGTACCCTCAGAGCTCCCAGGGACTAAACCACCAACCAAGAGTACACATGGTGGGACCCATGTCTCCAGCTGCATATGTAGTAGAGGATGGCCAAGTTAGTCATCAGTGGGAGGAGAGGCTCTTGGTCCTGTGAAGACTCGATGCCCCAGTGTGGGGGAATGCCAGGATAGGGAAGAGGGAATGGGTGGGTTGATAAGCAGGGAGAGTGGGGATGGGATAGGAGATTTTTGGAGGGGAAACCAGGAAATGAGATAACATTTGAAATGTAAATAAAGAAAATATCTAATTAAAAAAACTGAGCCATCACAAAGCTCAAGTTCATTGTCAAAAACCATTGTGTTAGAAACATAGAGGAATACATTTGCATCTTTCCACAATGAATTTATAGAGCTTAACAGTTTTAATATTAGCACATTGTCAAATAATCCATTTATCTTGGTAGACTGGATGAGGGTGAACATACATAGTTTCATTCCAATCTTCATTACTAATATTAACTCTCATATAACACATGGTACATCATATATGTCTATAAATGTATATGCATATATGTGGATTACAGGATGAATACAAATTTAATAAGCTGTAGCAGAATTAATGAGGTTAAGAAATAGCCTTACAAAGAGCCTATCTATGTTGATAGGGGAATGAACCGGACCACTGCTGCAAGGGCTTGATGTTGCTCTAGATGATGGTGTCAAGTTTGAAAGTGAAGCCACAGATAGAGTTCAGTTGCTCAATGAAAAGTTGAAACAGGTCTGGAACAGAAGCAGGAGAAGGTATATCAGGTCCAGGTCCATACATATAAATAGTCTAGTAGGCTATAATAGAAGATTGGATATGAGAAGGAATAAGGACCTAGCTGAGCTAAAATTCCAGGAACAATTGTAGAGTTCTGAGTTCTTGAAGATAATATGGTGCTAGATAACAAGTTTGAGGGATGCAATTCCATCACAGTATTCAACACTTTATGGGGTCCAGGTAGGGAATTTATACCATTAACTTCATCTGGCATGTCTGGTAAGTTCTTAGTTATGGTTTCTCTCATACAATTGTAATATACTTATGTGTTCCTACAGTGTCAATTCACCTCAAGTAAACTTAAAAGGTGGTTCCCTTTTAGTCTGGGGAATCAGTCATTTGTCTGTTAGATGGATGGTTCCTGACACATGGTTCAGGCTCTATGTCTACCCAGGGGACACAGACATCCTTCTCCCTCAAAATAGAGTTAAAAGACAGACTCTTTAAGGGTAATGAACAACTGTAAAACCTACTCTTTCATGCAACATGGAGTAACTTAAAGCAGGGTATAGCCTATTGACAGCCACATAAGTAGTTAGCAAGATATAATTATGACCAAATATAAATCTTCCCAGCGTCTGGTTCCTAATGCCTTCCATTATATTGCCTAATCTCTAAAATAGGACAAGTTAAAATATCATGTTAGAAGCAGCATAATCAATACAGGGTCCCAGACAACATTAGAAGTGTGATTTTTGTGAATATTACTTAACTTTTTGAGATTAAATGTCCTAATCTTACATTATTAGCTATATCAAAGTGTCTGACTAATTATTGTGAATTGTAAATTCAAGACTCAAAATTTACACATATGCATCATACTTTATTTTTATTTTATGTAATTCTCTGAATGAGAAAATGTGTGTGCTATATGATACTAGGCAAAGAACCATGACCTAATAATTTTGTTGGATTTAGTAGTGTGTTTCTACATTTTTAAAGTCGTAAACTAAACATATGCAGATCTACCTACCTGTTTTGTTTAACCTTCAATATTGAATATTTTCACTACTTGCCATTAAGTCTGAACATCTCATATCACTTTGGAAATCCCATGACTCCTTAGTCCTTGTGTTTTCTAACAAATGAATTCAGAAAACACACAGAGAAGAAAGTATAGAGAACAAGCAGAGTGGAAGGTAAGTAGAGTTTATTACAAAATATTATGAGACACTGTCAAGGTATGAGAATGAATGATGAAAAGAAAGTCTCTAGTATCATACATACTCACAGGGGGAATGAGTAGAAAATGGCTCAAAAGACCACTATGTCTACTAGCCAAAAAGTACAGAATACCCATGATACAACCTACAAATCATAAGAAGTTTAACAAAAAGGAAGTTCCAAGTGAGGATGCTTCAATTCCACTTAGAAAAGGGAACAAAATAATCATGGAAGGCAGAAGGAAGGAGGGAACTGGTGGCAGACACCAAACCCTGACACTATTACTGATGTTATATTGTGCTTGCAGACAGCAACTAGCATTTAGCATAGCTGTCTTCTGAAAGGCTCTACCAGTAGCTGACTGAAACAGATACAGCTACTCATAGCAAAGCATTGAACTGACTTTGGTGACCCCTGTGGAAGAGTTAGGGGAAGGATTAAAGAAGCTGAAGGGGAGGATAACCTCATAGGAATACCAACAGTGTCAACTAACATGGACCCCTGGGAGCTCTCAGAGACTAAGCTACCAACCAAAGAGCATACACAAGCTTGTCTAAGGCCCCAGGCACATACGTAGTACAAGACTGCCTTGTCTGGTCACAGTGGGAGAGGATGAGCCTAACCCCGTAGAGACTTGATGCCCCAGGGAAGGGAGATTTCTTGGGGGGGGCAACTTCTCAGAGGCAAAGGGGTGGGTGTAGGGGGTGAAGAATTCTGGGAGGAGAGATGAGAAGGAGACAACATTTGGAATTTAAATAAATAAAATAATTAATATTTAAACAGGAAAAAATCCCACCTTTGTCAACCTATCTGCATGCTTAAATAAGCTATAAACTATTTTCTAAATTTTTTTGGAACAGAAAGTTTCTTAAGAAACATTTTCCTGTTCAGGTAATTGATAGGCCCATTTAGACTAACTCTTAAGCTAACAGACAAAAATATCTTTTCATTGTGCAAGAAAGCCTTAGGCTAAGTAGTAATTATTTTAAAAAATACTTAATTCTTTGGCATTTTAATATAATATATTTGGATCATACTCACTTATTACCCTTCTCTATAATTTCTCCTAAGATCCGCTCCAACTAAACTACTCCCAACTTAATGTTTAATAATAACATAGTCCAATATGCTCATGATATTGGGACATGCACTTAAGCATGGTTTACCTAGCAGGTGCCACATCCCTAAAGAAAAAATGGACTTGCTCTCTCGAAAACTATTATCTGTTAGCTTCTCAGGTAGGAATGGAATCTTATGAGCTCCTACTCATCCATGCTAGAATGTTGGCTGGCTGGATCTTATATGAGTCTTGTGCAGGCAGCCATAGCTGTTGTGAGTTCATGAGTGCAGTTATCCTGTCATGTCCAAAGACATCATTTAACTTCTGTCCTCCTCAAACTCTATGTGTCTTACAGTCTTTCCACCTCCTCTTCCCCATGGTTCCTACACCTTTCTGGGCTGGGAGGAGTAATAGAGATATGTCATTTATGGCTAAGTACTTCACAGACACTTATTCTCTGCACTTTGACCAATTGTGAGTTTATTGATTCACCACTATTCACCACACAAGGTAATTTACATAATGAGTTCTGAGAGCTGCAAATATCTATGAATATAGAGATATGATCTTAGAGTGAGATTGGTACTATATCTATGTAATGAATAGTAGAAATGGGGCCTGAGAACTCCCTGGCCATGGGTTCTTTGCCATATTTGCAATACAAAGCATGCATTTCCTTATGTGGAGAAGGCTTTAACTTTGCCACAGCTAGCAACAGAGGTCAAGCATATTCCTTAGGGCAATAGACAGTTAATAATAGTTAGAAATGTTTTATATACTAGAGAGTAATGAAGGGCTTCTATCCAAGGACATTAGCTAGAAGTGTTAGATTAAAACCTCCTAGTCATTGCCTCCAGCAGAACCATAGAAATAGTATAAGAATATCAAAATACCTCAACAGGGAGGGCTCCACTCCTCTTCCTCCTGCTTCACACCTAGCTACCAGACCCTGCTGACCTTGGTGTGGAGGTCACTTGCCTACATGACCTCAGTCTTGCATCCCCTGCTGTAACCCCCACCTGCCTACGTGACTCTTGTCATCTGCCCTGCTTGCTGTATGGTATTTAAGCCTGAATTTCACCTTATACAAATACATCCAGATTCAACACACCCTTGTGTTGGCTCTGTTTGTCATTCTTCACCTACGCCTTGTCTACCTGACTAGGACCCCGTTTCTCCAATGGGTTGAGGGAGGCCCAGATCAGCCGGCCTGTGGCAGGCCATGTCTATTTCTACACTACTACTCTCATGTAATCTTATGCTGAAACTAGTTCCTGTGCTATTAGAGTTCTGTTCAAAAATTCTTGCATAATCCAATGTCTTGAAGAAATTCCTTGTATTTTTTTCTAGCACTTTCAGTACTGTTTTAAGTCTGTTGATACATTTCAAATGAATGTGTTTGCAAGGTGAAAGAGTTTTAATTTCATTCTCCTACAACTAGGTAACCAGTTTTACCAGCACCATTTGTTGAATAAGCTTCCCTTGTTCTGCTGCGTGTTCGTGCCACCTTTGTAAAAATTTAGGAAGATATATTTTTGTTGGTTTTTGTCCAGGTCTTCCATTCTATTATATTATTGACCAAGTCACTTAAAATCTTTATGATCCCATCTGGTTACATCTAAGACAATTGACTGTTGTATTGTGTTTCACATTGCTATGACACAATAACTGACAAAAGTAACTTAAGAAGGGAAGAAGAGTTTGCTTTGGCTATGACTTAAGGAGTGATATAATCCATCAAGGCGATGAATGCATGGCAGTGGGAGCATGAAGCAGCTGTTCACATTATCCATTATCCAAGCAAAGAATGTAGTCCTCACCTCTCTTTCTCCTTTTTATTCAGCCTTGGAACAAGGGGATAGTGCTGTCACAATTCAGCATGGGGCTTCCCTTCTCAGCTAGCCTTTATGGAAACACTCACATAGACTCAGTCAGAAATATGCTCCCATGATGATTATAAGTGCAGGAAAGTTAACAATGGAGGTTAGCTATTCCAGTTCTTCTGGAAATTGTTGAAGCTGGGGTTCTACAGTAGATTGGAATTAAAACCAGACATCTCCTACATCTATTCACCTAAATTTATTTCCCTGCATGTTTCCTGTGTAATAATTCTCTCTAAAGTATCATTTCCAGGAGTTTTTTAAATTGATAGGTGATTACTTCCAATAATAGGCTACTCATTACCTATTGGGTACAGAGAATATGCCTCCCAATATTGGAAGAGAACTGTCTTAGTTTTAAATATTTCTTCTTTCCTTTAAATTCCTGTTCCTTCAGCAGTGTCCGTATATTTGTGGTGTATGTTTTAAACCTTTGGTTATCTTGGAACACCCCTCTGAAGATTAAGTAATCTGGTAATATTTTGTAAACATTCATAGTGAAAAATATTATAATTTTAATAAAAATAGTTTTAAAATGGAACCTGTTACTGTAATCCTGTTTAGGATAATGGTATTGAATAATACAACATTTTATTAGCTTTTCATTGCATAATATATGCTGGTGTCACAGTTTGGGGGCTATTCTTCAGTATAAGTATTTTACTAAATATTAGGGACCTCATTGTTTTATTTCCAAATCAGGTATTTACTACCTTTTTTGGATAAATTAATACATAGGGACAATATTTCTGACTACTTTTACTACTAGACCAGTCAGTTTTAGAATATTTAGAGAGACAAAGCCTGACAAGTAATTTGGAATATACTGCTTGAAAAATTACTTCATCCATGACAGTGTCAGGTTCAAAAATACCCATAATGCTTATGCCAAATGGCCTAAAGGAAAAGAATCTATCCCTATTATATATTTCAGAATATTTTAACAAAAGACAATAGTTATCAGTCGTGCTTCTGGGAATTAGCCTGCCTTTTTTGGAGGAAATGTGTTAACCACTTATTGCCACATTGCTTGCTTTTGAGATAACTGACATCAGCCCTTATTTATGAGATGTTAAAAGCCAGCTTAGTTTGTTGAAATTCACCACCAGTGTTTTGAATTACAATTCTCATAATGTTCTTTATAACCTAACTTTTGGTTGCATTTTAAAACTCATTATCTTCTGCTTGTTTTTGTGTGCATGTCTTTCTCTGCCAACTGTTTCGTAAGCTTTTTGAAACCAAGACATGTATCTTCTACTTCATTTGTATTTGTGGTTTTCTGTTTCTTCCCAGTGTCTAGTACAATAAGCACTTAATAATTACTTCTTAACAGAAAATATCTGCATGTGGTCTGTGTCACTTGGCTCTACAATAACAATTGAGTCTTTGCCATTAACCTCACCCAGCTTTCTAGGAAGACTTAAGTCACATGGATCGTGGTCTGGGTATTCCAGCTGATTTTGAGAAGCCAAGCATCATGGATGGAAATAATGATGCAGTTTGCTTAGATATGAGGAACTCCAGCTTATCCAGATAGTTTATTCATTGTGGCTACTTGGCCCTAGGAAGTTTTTAGGCTCTACTTGTAAATTTAACAAGTTCTTTGTAGGCCATTGATAAGAAATGCTCACAAATTAGGCCAAGTCTTCCCCCAAGTCATGGCTTACATGTTTACTTTGAGAGATTTCCACTTCCTCCTGGCAAGTATTAGTTCTTTTCCCTCCTGTAAGAAATATGAAATTTGTCTCTGGTCATGAGGATTTTATATTAACCTATTTTTCAATCTTTACTGAAGAAAATCCATTTTCCTTCTGCGCTTGCTCGATTGGCTCAGAAAAAGGCATCCACCGTACTCTGGTGCTTCTAAGACTACTGCTCAGCACTTTTTAAATTACTTCAGATTTTGTTGTTCTTCATGGTAGAAGATAAACCCTTAGAATCTTTTCTCATAAATTATCACCACTTTAGAAGAGTCACTAAGATGTTCCTATCCTGGATATTTGAAAATACACATCACAACCATTATATACCAAGACATATTTTTCTAAGACATCTGAGATGTCTACTAAACTCAAACCTGAAGAAAACAGACATATTTTGAAGAGTGTAGTGCTGATTTTATTACTGAGAAATAATCTGGCGAAATGTAATGAAACCTGAAGAAAAGACTACAAATTGAAATAACATTTCCCTATAACAAAGTTGATTCGTCCTCAGAGAGGCTGAATGAATATCTTTGCAAAGTGTATGGGCCTATCATATAGATGCAGTGTGTACCATATGTATGTGGTTTGTATACCAGATAGATGCAGTGTGTGCACCAGATAGACACAGTGTATATACAATATAGATGCAGTGTATGTACTGTATAGATGTGTGTGCCATAGAGATGCAGTGTGTATATGTGTGTGTGTTGTACTATATAAATATAGTGTGTGTACCATATAGATGCAGTATGTATACTGTATAGATGTAGTATATGTACCATATAGATACAGTGTGTGTACCATATAGGTGCAGTGTATGTACTGTATAGATGCAATGTTTATGCCATATAGATGCAGAAGCAAGCCACTGGGATTCATTTTCAAGCTGACAGCTTTCTTGTTTCACTATAAAAAATAATGATTGGAAAAGAATAATCTCCATTTCAGAAAATCAAAGGAAAAAAAGCCTGTTATTGGTTCATTGCAAATCTGTGAAGTTTGGGGTAGAAGGTAGATTGTTGAGTTTACAAATACTTTACAATGAAATTAAAGTTTAAGAAAAAGCACAGAAACAAAATAACAAAAAGAGAGAAGACATAGATAATCATTTTAATATATGAAGAATGTTATATTTTACTTATGTCTTTCATTTTATATTTTCAAACTGAGAGTATCAGACTTTTTGGAGGATGTAAAACAAAAGCTATAATCCGATGTTTAGTGGTTTGACAGCTGATATTATTCCTTTGCTATCGCAGTCCTTTCAGCAAGCCGACATGGTGATAAAATATGATAAAACACATTTAGGAGAAAGTCTGCTATTTGATATTTATTATTTTGCAAAATATGTTGTGATAACAGCAGGAATGAGCAGCTTTCAGAGAACATTTAGTTAATTTGAAATCAGCGATTGTGAAAAATTGATTGTTCTCTAACATGTTTTATATCTGAAGTGTAAAACATTTAGTGAAATTTATTTTTCATCCAAATAAATATTTCATTCTGCCATTTACATCATATACTTTGTGAACTGCTATGATACTTTGTAAAATATAACATGTGGCACAGTTTTAATAATGTTTTCTTTTCTTTAATTTTTTTTTGTTCTATAAGTATTTTGGAAAACTCTTATCTAAAGATGTTCCTTTCTATTCTCAGTTTGACCACTTACTAGCTATGAGATCTAAACATTTGCTTCTTATGTGAGAATGGAAGAAGGCCCTGTATTAAATTATCTCTGAGTTATCTTCCCACCACCATACAATAGTTATAGTTTCATTTAATGAGTAAAACATTCTTTATCTGATAGAAATGGAAAGGATTCTATGGCAGTGAAAACTATTATAGAAGTATAATAATGTATAAATAATAAAACAGAATATGATTTGAAACTCAAATAGACCTGTGGTTTTGGAGGGGGTTGGTTTTAGTGTTTTTTGGCCTTTTTTTAAATTTTTTAATCAGAAATCTGCCACTTACCATAACTGGTGCAATCTTGGGCAGTCCCTTGGTCTCATGTGCCCAAGTTAGTTATCTTATTTATAAAGCTGATATAATTATTATCTTATTAGGTAACTATAAATTAAAATAGAATCAAGTATATGAAGTGCATAGCTTTCAATAATACACTTAGAATGTTCGTAAAGTGATCATTATGAGATAGTATTGCAGGTATTGTCATTCTTCTTTAACAGAAAGCTGAAACCAAGACTCCAAGAACCTGTATCATTTATTAGAATGCAGTATTCTTTATAGTATATCAGTAACTTCTAGCCTGAGAGATTTCTGCCCACTCCCTCTCCCTGAGGGGATCTGAGGAGATAATAATGAGAATCTATGAGTCATTTTCAATATTTGAAAGGAGCCTAACAGAGAGTGTTCATTTACTTTCAATAAATTACACAACCTGACTAAAATGTCAAGTTTCTTTGCTTTTGCCTGAAATTATATCCACTCATTTTGATAATACTGGCTATCTCATGCTGATGGGAAACTGATTGGCAGATTTATATGTCTCTGATGAATAGAAATGGGGAAACTAAATTTGAAATCATAAATGTTGTTGATCTAGGTTTTTTTCTTAAGTTTGAGAAACTGGAGGAAAAGTAAAATTCCCCTTTGACACTAAAATGATTGAAGAGAGATACATTACACCATGCTTCCCATTCTGACTCATGGTGATTGCAAGATGTATAGGGAGCTATGGCCAGAGGGATTTTCAAAGTTTGGCAGCTTAAGGATAAATTGTTTTTATGTAATAAGCACTCTTGAAATGATGGTACATATAACTTGTTCTTTCTGCTTATGAGATGAGGAAACTGAAGTTCAAAGTGGCAGATGTTGCAGCAGTGTACAGAGAAGGACCCATGGCTCCAGATACATATGTAGCAGATGTTGGCCTCGTCTGACATCAATTAGAGGGGAGGCCCTTGATCTGCAGAAGTTTGGTGCCCCAGCATAAGGGGATGCTGAGGCAGTGGGGCAGGAGTTTGTTAGTGGGAGGAGGAGCACCTTCATAGAGGCAAAGATAAGCTGGGAGAGGTGGATGGGATGGGGGTGGTGTGGAGAGGTACCTGGGAAGGGGGATATCATTTGAGATGTAAATGAATGGAATGATTGATTAAAAAAAAAGGGACTGATCAAACTACCAGAATACTAGAGAGTGGAACAAACCAGGATTTTATTCTAGTGTTGTGGATCGATATTTCATACCCTCTTGATCTCTATCACAAAGAAATGAAGCCAGCTCACCTTAAGTCTTCATCATGTCCACAAAGACATTTTCTCAGTCTTGTATTTAATATTGATTGGCTCCAGTCAACGAAAGAAAACACTTGTTAAAAGCTGAGTGAAAATGCAATTAGGGAATTATAGTGAACTTACGGCTGCTTCTTTTTATTGATCTGATTACTTATTGGCCTGACAGTGTACATCATAAATTTTTGTTGTGATGTTCTACTGAAAATTCTCTCTTTCTACTTAATGTTATACAATTAACACAGATACCATAGGTACAAAAGGAGGAATGTGACTACAAACAATAGTAGGCATCATTGCTAAGTGATCATAACAGAAACATTATTAATGAATCTTTCCATTCATTTATTGTTGAGTATGGCCTTGATGCTATTCTAAGAACTGATATAAGAGTGAACATTGGACAGTCCAATTTTCATGGAACTCACATTTTTTTTAATATTTTCCTATCTATTCTCTCATACCAGTCTCATAATACAGACACTCTTACTATTCTCAGTTGAAAAGGTAGAAAGTAGAGATACAGTTTATAAGCCACATGTTCAATTTCATATAGCCAAGAGTTTTAAATTTAAAGCTTAAACTAAAATCTGCTAGATTCCTGGCTGTACTTTTTTCTAATAGTCTTTACTAGTTTTCTTACCAAGTATACTACATCATGACATAACTTCATTTCTGCCATGACTTTATAAACCCTTATCCCTACTACTATACTATCCATATCATTCATTTTATGTAATAATGACACAGACAGGTCAGAGAATGAAAGACAGAAGGCCAATCTCATTCTGTTAATAATGTTTCAAGTGCATAGGCTGATTTAAACTTGAGAGGGTGCTGTACTAAAGTTATTTTGGGGGAGATATAAGGCAGGGATCATAGCTTTTATTGACTACTTCTTACAGATTTTAATACCTTTATTTCTTTTTCAAAAATTTGAGTCAGAGTCTCATGTAGCCTAGGCTGGCCTAGAACTTGCTATAGAACTAAGGATTATCTTGAACTTCTGATCTTCTGACCTCTGCTAGGATTAGAAGTATGTGCTACTATATGAGGTTATGTGGTTCTAAAAATTGGCTCAGATCTTCATGTAGCTAGGAAGACACTCTACTGATTGCATCACAAACTCAACCAATTAGTACTTTCAACTGTTTAAAATATTTGTCTTTCTCTCTTTCTTTCTTTCTTTCTTTCTTTCTTTCTTTCTTTCTTTCTTTCTTTCTTCCTTTCTTTGTATGTACATATTTGCTGCATGAGTTTATGTGCACCAAATGATTATAGGTATTTATGGAGGCCAGAAGAGAACCCTGTCTATCATAGAACTGTAGTTACAAGTGTGTATGAACTGTTCTATATGAATGATGGCAACTAAATCTTTGTCAATTTGAAAAACACTAAGTGCTCTTGCTGTTGAACCATGCCTCCAGCATCAATAATATTTTTAACTCTTAAAGCTACACCACAGTATAGCTTTTGCTAATTTCATCTCCATTGCCTAGAAAGTGAAACAAAACACACACAGGCTTAAGTTTTCCTATAGTAAAACAGAGATAAAACCACAGGAAGTTTCCAGAGTTTTGATTTTTATTGTCCAGGGAAATACTTATAGCATTGTGCATTGCACTGAAAGTGTCTTTTTTTTTTTTCACTTTAAATCCACATGTGAGAAGATAAAGGTGTAAACTAGGGCAGTAACAATGAGAACAGATTGGAGGACACATGAATTCAATTGGTATTTTAGAGAGAAGTGGAATTGGGTTTGCTAAGTATCAGATTGGAGTGACAATGAGACTGATTAGACTATTGATAAAGTTTTATTTTTTAAAGAGATCCAATACTTGTGAGGGGAAATAATTTCGTTTCTGGCATTCCAGGATTGAATTTTTGATAAGATGTCCAGGTTTTGGGACATGTTAAGCAGGTGAAATATAAAGGTAAAGACTGCAAAAGAGAACCATACTCTGTGTTAGAAGAGAGGAAAACCACAGTGAGAAGCTGAAAGGAGCCAAGGCTCATACCATGTAGATGTTTCTGTTTTATCATAGTCCTAGTATTTTTATAGGGTCTAATCTTCTACTTCATTTCTTCTCTTCTTTCCTGAGAGTTTTGTCCACCAATACCAAGCCATAACAGTATGTAATCTGATTTATAAATGGAGCCAGCTAACAAATTACAGCTTTAAAAGGAGATAGTGTCCTACAAATTATACCTCTACTTTGGTCTAATTAATTTATGCTTATTATATTTGATAAAATAAATTATAACCCATTATTGATCACATTTTAAAATAATCCATAAAACCTTAACTTTTGTATATATATTTGTAAATGAAATATAAGACCACAAAACTGATAAGCTAATATTTAATATCAATTACTTAACTTTAATAAAAGTCTGTTTAAAGATTGATATGAGGATAGAAATCGCTCAGCTGGTCAAAAGCTTCCATAGCATTCTTTTATTTTCTTTTAATTCTCTCATATATTATATCCTTACCAGTTTTCCCTCCCACCCCTCA
>NC_045030.1:131606630-131609463 GCF_008632895.1 Mastomys coucha
TTTCTTTTAATTCTCTCATATATTATATCCTTACCAGTTTTCCCTCCCACCCCTCACCCAGTCTCTTCTTCCACACTTGTTCTTCTCCAGATCCATCCCACCTCTACATATCCTCAGAAAAAAAACAGGCCTTTCAGAGTCATCAACTAACTACAGCATAATTACAATAAGGTCAGGAACATACCATCACACCAAGGCTAGACTTGGCAAATCAGTAGGAGGAAATAATTACTTCAAATAGGTAAAAGAGTCAGGAATAGCCCCTGCCCCCACTCTTAGGATTCCCGTAATAACTCCAAGCTACTTAGACATAACATAAATGCAAAAGGCCTAGGTCAGACCCCTACAGGCTCCATGATCTTGAGTTCCACTCAATTGATTGAGTGTACTATGTTCTCATGATGTCCCTGCACCTCAGCTTCTGCAATCCTTCTTCCCCATCTTCTTGAGAATATCCTAAGCTCTACCTAATGTTTAGTTGTAGGATTCAGCATCAGCTTTTATCAGTTGCTGGATAAAGTCTCTCTGGTTTCTTTGATGGCAATTCCTGGTTTCAGTCCAAGAACACTCCATATGCAGGACAAATTGTAAGTCAAAGTTTTTTGGCTGGGTTGATGTCCTAGTCCCTGTACTTGAGACCTATTCTAGTTACAGAAAATGGTCAGTTCAGGCTCTGTGTCCCCATTATTAAGAGTCTTTGCTGGGGTTACTCTCCTAGATTCCATTGCACTATATTTCCACCTGACCTTTGAAATGCCCCCTTATTCCCATTTCAAATATTCTAAGTGATTTATTCCACATCATTCGTAAACCACTGTTTCCATACCCAAGCACTCCATAAAACAGAGCCTTATGGTATACACCTGCAGGCAGGAAAAGCAGAGGCTTAAGGTCAATATCCACCAAGTAGTGAATTCAAAATCAGTGTGAGATACAGAAGACTCAAGGGGAAAGTAAAGACAATGGAGGGAGAGGAAGGGAAGGGAAGAGATGGGAAGGAAAAGGAAGGGAAGGGAAGCAAAGCAAAGGAAAAAGAAGGAAAGGGAAGGAAGGAAAGAAGAAAAAGAAAAGAGAAAATTATGTACCAATGATCCATAAACTCAGGTTATTTATATATACATATATATATGTATATATAAATAATATATAGGGTATTTATATATATATACATATATAGTTTCATATGTGTTATGAAATGATTCAATTTTCACATCATATTTTATTACTTTCTTTTTGGTATAATATTTTATTACTCATTTAAAATGTTATAATTGCATATAATATATTTTGTCATACTTACCCTTACCCCAGTCTGATTCCTATCTCCTTCTAAGTCTACTATCCAAACCCTCTTCTAACTTCATGTTACCATCCCCCTTTTATAAACCTCTGGGCTGATTTGTGCTGCCTATATACAGTGTGTTTGGAGCCATCCCCTGGAACATGTTCACCTACCAAGGACCATAGCCTTATTTAAAATAGGTTCCTCATCTCCCAGCACCCATCAACTGTCAATGGTCATCTCTCTAATAGGATGAGGGTTCTTGAACCATTTCCTAATGCATACTGAAATGTTGACAAACCATAAATTCCATGAGTTCTAAAGTTCATCAGACCTCTCATGTCCAGAAGATACTATTTTCACCAAATCCTACTAGCACTATAGCTTTAATAATCTCATAATTGTTCAGCTCCCTCTTTTAAAATGTTCTCTGAGCCATTAGGGAAAGAGAGATCTTTATCACTAAGGATGTTTGTAAAAACCGTATTCCTCATAGAAGCTGTAGTCTGCCAAATAAAATACTCAGTGCCAGGAGTGAAATACTTCATTTTCAGTTATTGATGAAGGAAGACCTAGAGACTCCAAAATTAACGCCATTGCTCTTAGTTGCCCATGAAGAATTATATATATAAGGCGCTATTGCTAAAGATAGTATATACTTTGGGCACAGACATGGAGAAATAAAGCTTGTACTTACCTGAAAGATTACTCTCTGCTGTCAAGCATTCCAGAAGGTGTGAATAACAGTTTGGGGAATAAAAGTCACCAATTGTCCTGTAGAGCTGTCAACCCTGTGAACTACAATAACAATTGACTTACCAAGATATGCTCATAAGTACAATACTGGCATGAATATTATAAGGGTACAATCTACATTCTGTTTGCATTAAAGGCTCACTCCATAGTAGAAAACATATGTCTGTTACTGAAAATATGGCCATGAAAGTATGACTCTGAAGTTCTTGGGCCATAGGGCACACCAAGTGCTGTAAGAACTATGTTTTAGTATTTTCACTATTGTGTTCTGTAATGTCTTTGGCTCTCATTTAAAGAAGATACCATTTACATATATTTGTATGCATATATTTATATACTACTCGGTACTAATAAAATCATTATTGACAATTGAACCATGTTGTAATACTTAATTTACCAATTAGCTATCTGTTATATTCAAAGTGTATTGTCTTGATTGGTTTTAGTTGAAGCACAGGAGTTAAAACATGTTATCTTGCAAAAGTATTATCCTAGCCTGACATGATGATCGATTCTCAGTACCTGGGAGACTGAAACAAGGAGAAAGTGAATTCAAGGCTACCCTGGATTATTTAATGAGGCCTTGTCTCAAGACAAACAAAATAAAAGACTGTACTGAAATGAATAGATTTGATACATTTAATTTATGAAATCGTAGTAGTGACAACCATTTAATTACATTGAAATGCAAAATTGCACTGCTAAAGAAACTTTCAGGTATACACTATCAGCTTGTATGTTTGTGACAGTGTCTTGCTGTGTACAACATAAGGGTCTTGAAATCTTGCTTCTCCT